>NC_088988.1:22507141-22619664 GCF_963932015.1 Anas acuta | reverse complement strand
TCTGCAAGGCCTCTGCCTGCAGCTCTTCTTGCACTGGGACACCGAGGGGATCAGAACTGGGACGTTGTTGGGATAGGAAATGATCAGTGGGATGGGAAGTGATGATGGGGATAGGAACTCATTGGCACGGGAAAAATGGGTTTTATTTGTATTAAATTTACATTTTTAAATTTTATTTAATTTACTGGGTTTTATTTGTATTAAATTTACATTTTTTAATTTTATTTAAATTTCTGAGTTTTATTTGTATTAAATTTAATTTTTCAAATTTTATTTAATTTACTGAGTTTTATTTTTATTAAATTTAATTTTTTAAATTTTATTTAATGTACTGGTTGTATTATTTATTTCATGAAATCCACTTTTTTGACTGTGTTGTACAGTATGGCATTGTTTCATTATTAGAAAATGATAAGTATTTACTATTATTAATTAAACAATATTTACATATTTTATACATTATAAATTATCAATATTCTCATTTCTAATTTTGTTTGTTTTTATTCCTTTTCTATCCTATTAAACTCTCTTTATCCCAGTGCACTGCTTTGGACTTCAGTTTTCCTTCCGAGTCGTTGTGGATTCACTCCGGATGGGGGGACATTAGCGAACGCCTGTGTGCTTCAGATCCAAGGTCACCTTTGCCCTCAACTCAAGATCCATGTTTGCATCTGTTGTCATCAAGCAATGTTAACAACAGCAACAATTAAGTTACCTTATTTATTATTTCATGTTATTTCATAATTTCATGTTCAGTTATTTCATGCAGCCCGCTCCCGCTGCCCATGCTCAGGCCGGGCATGGATGTGGGCATGGCCAGCACGGACGGCAGAAAATGGGTGCATGGCTGGATGGATGGGTGGGTGGGAGTTGGGAATTCAGCCTTGGGATCAGAACTGGGAGGTTATTGGGATAGGAAATGATCAGTGGGATGGGAAGTGATGATGGGGATAGGAACTCATTGGGATGGGAAAACTGGGTTTTATTTGTATTAAATTTACATTTTAAAATTTTATTTAATTTCCTGGGTTTTATTATTTATTTAATTAAATCCACTTTCTTGACTGTGTTGTACAGTATGGCATTGTTTCATTATTATAAAATGATAAGTATTTAATATTATTAATTAAACAATATTTATATATTTTATACTCGTAAGGGGGTGTCGAGAGGCAGGAGACCTTTTCTCCATTAACACCAGCGACAGGACCCACGGGAACGGGGTTAAGCTGAGGCAGGGGAAATTTAGGCTTGACATAAGGAGGGGGTTCTTCACAGAGAGGGTAGTTGCACACTGGAACGGGCTCCCCAGGGAAGTGGTCACTGCACCGAGCCTGTCTTAATTTAAGAAGAGATTGGACCGTGCACTTAGTCACATGGTCTGAACTTTTGGGTAGACCTGTGCGGTGTCAAGAGTTGGACTTGATGATCCTTAAGGGTCCCTTCCAACTCAGGATATTCTATGCTTCTATGATTCTATGATACATTATAAATTATCAATATTCTCATTTCTTATTTTGTTTGTTTTATTCCTTTTGTACCCTATTAAACTCTCTTTATCACAGTGCACTGGTTTGTTCTTATACTTTTTCTTATACTGTGGAGCCCAAAACTGCACTCAGTACTCAGTACATGGAATACCAAGAGAGACTGCCTGGCATTTTCTCTTCTCTGCAGAAGCTCTGTTGCTAACACTGTCCAGAAATCACCACTGTCACAGACAGTAGTAGCATTCCCTCCTCCCACAGTTGGTTCTTCCCCCCCAAGACTTAGACACCATCCAGAAAAATAAGAAGAATAATACTAATAAAGTAAATAAAATAAAATAAAATAAAATAAAATAAAATAAAATAAAATAAAATAAAATAAAATAAAATAAAATAAAATAAAATAAAATAAAATAAAATAATAAAATAATAAAATAATAAAATAAATTAAAATAGTCAAAAGCCGTCAGGAAGGCAGTGGTGCAGACTGTGGAGAGCCTGGGTTCAAATCCTTCTTCTGTGAGGCTCTGAACCTATATCCCACCACAATCTCTCTGCTAATGTATGGCAGGGAAAGGAGGAAGAAAGAACATATCTCCTGCACTTTCCATTTATTGTTGACTGACAATTCTGTAGAGTTATAAAGCCTCAATCAGTGAGATACAGGGTTCTTCTCACATTGTCTCACTGTGCCCTAAGCGGAACAGCTCTCATTTAATAGATGCTTCACCACAAAATCATGAGTCATCTGCAGTTTTGAACTTTTCTGGGATCAAGTCCCTTCAGATGGTTGAGGAATCTGCTCCAGCACCTATGTAAACTGGTGCTCTACTAAGCTAGTGAGTGAACAAGAGAGAAATCCTCTGCTAGATGACTTGACAAATTGGGTCTGAAAATAGTGTTGAGGCAGAATAGTCCACGATTTTTGCCTTGGGTGCACAGAGGGATTGGGTGTTGTAGACTTCTTTTATTCTTCATTAAGATAAACATTTTCAAAAATGTGCTTGTTCAACCTTGCTCCCACTGTGTGCATGGGAGGGAGATAACTGAAGGTGGGGAGCGTTGCTTGGATCCTGCAAGTGGCTGAGGTCCACTGGGGTTGGAGGCTTTCTTCCTCCTTTTGGAAATGCAAAGCAACCCTGCACCTCCCCTGCACTTGCAGGAGGATCGTGACAGCCCAAAGCACAGCGGCTTTGTAATTGCTGCATACACTTCGATCGGATTTACGTTTGGTAGCAGGGGCCTGCAGGGATGGCGTCTGTGAGAACAGTCCAGACAACAGCCAGCTCCAGATAGCTCCAAAAGGGCCCCGGCGCTTGCCAGAGCTGAGCCAATAAGCGATGTTGTTTGCACCTCTGGGAGAGCAGATGGAAGAAGGGGGAAATACTGCTGCACAACAGAAGCTGGTAGAGCAAGGAGTGAGAAGCAGCCCTGCAGCCCCAAAGGTGAGTGCAGCAGGAGGCAGGAGGTGCTCCAGGCAGGCAGCAGCAGTTCCCCTGCAGGCTGTGCAGGGAGAGGCCCCCGGTGGAGCAGGCTGTCCCACTGCACCCATGGGTCCCACATGGAGCAGATCTCCACGCTGCTGCCCCCCTGTGGGTGGAGGAGCCCCCGGTGGAGCAGGTGGCTGTGGCCTGGAGGAGGCTGCGGCCTGTGGAGAGCCCCCGCAGGAGCAGGCCCCGGGCCGCAGCTGCAGCCATGGAGAGGAGCCCACGGGGAGCAGGGGCAGAGAGGGACCTTGGAGGAGGGAACTGTATCCTCTTTTTTCATCGGTGCTGAGATTGAGGATCAGGATTTCGTGGTAGGAATTTGTTTAGATGAACCAATTTACATCCATATGGGTTTTGTATGTTTGTTTCACCTTGTCTTGCAGGACCATCTTGGCTGGGTCTGCAGTGTTGTGCAAAAGTGAAGTTTTTCACAATAAAGAGCAGCTTTATTTTCGGGGAAAAGGCTGAGGTGGCCTTCATCAGAGTCTTGTGACCTGAAAATGCAGAAAATGGGTGCATGGCTGGCTGGATGGGTGGGTGGGTGGGAGTTGGGAATTCAGCCTTGGGATCAGAACTGGGACATTGTTGGGATAGGAAATGATCAGTGGGATGGGATCAGTGAGATCCCCCCCCCGTGGAGAGGAGCCCCCGCAGGAGCAGGGGGGCTGGGGGGAGCTGCCGCCCAGCCGTGGGGGACCCGTGCTGGAGCAGTTTGCTCCTGGGGGATGGATGGATGGAGCCCGTGGGACGGAGCCATGTGGGAGCAGTGCTTGAGGAGCTGCTGCCTGTGGGCAGCCCGTGTGGGATCAGCTGGGGAAGGACGGCATCCCGTGGGAGGGACCCCACGGGGAGCAGGGGCAGGGAGGGACCCTGAGGGTCACTCTGCTGAGTCTGCTTTGCCCGTCACAATACTTGTTGAGCCATCGCCCTGTCCTTATCTCAGCCCTGGAGCCCTTTGCATCGTATTTTCTCCCCCTTTCCCTTTGAGGAGGGGGAGTGAGAGAGCGGCCGTGGTGGAACTCGGCTGCCCACCCGCTTTGAACCACCGCAGTTGCAAAGTCCTGGGAAAGATTTCTTTCAAGAAATTAAACAAGGTGTTTAACAAAGAAATGCAGAGTTTCCTTTTGAAGGCTTCCTGGAGAATTGGGCTTCTTTCCTATTCCCAGCTCAGAGGAAGGGAATTGTTGATTTCACCTTCTTTTTTCTTACATGGAAATCAAAGGTGAACTGCTCTACAAGGACGGGCAACGTCTCAGAATCAAGCTCTTTTGCTCTGTAGTCCTTTCTCAAGGAAAAGATTGATCACACACCTTCCACAGATGTAGGGGAGCAGAGAATAATTTGGGAACTACTCTAATTCAAGTCAGTTTGGGCATAGTGGTACTTCCCTAGCTGTTTCTGAGACAGACACATTAGCAACAGAGAGTGTTGTGCCGTCACTGGGAGGCGCCTGCGGTGATGACTTCAGAAACAGAACTGAATTGTGTCACCACAGCACTTTGGCAACAGCTGCCTCTGTGCACGTTTAGCTGGGAGGCACAGAGAAGGGTGCTGGATGCGATGAAACCACGTGAGGATTTGTGGATCTCCCCTTGAGGTGCACAGAGAGGGACCATGCCCTTCTGTAAGTGTTCTGATGCTTGGCTGAGGAAAAAAATGTGGTTTTGTTGTGAATGCTTCATTGTAGTATTCTGTAGTTTGTGTCAAGTCCTTACAGAAGCCTCAAGGTTGGTACTTTGCTCAATGATGGAGCTGCACAGAGTGAGAACAGACCCAATGTACGGGGGAGGGCCTCTGCACGTTCTCTTCTTCCTACAGACGATCAACAAATAAGGGGAGACAGAAAAGAGTGTGCTGTGGTCCTCCCATAGACCGCAAGTACTAAAGCATAAACAAGAGGCTTAAGAGTCCCCCTGTCACGTTAAAATTCAGGACAGCAATGCACTTCATCGCATGGGCTGGCCTGTCGACTAGTGTCTCAGGCTGTGGTGTATGAAGATGCACTCCATCTGCTTTCAGGGTAGCAATGGCAGTGGGCAAGCTGCCTGACCTTAACATTTGTCATTTCATTTCTCACCTGAGTTTTGGTGGTTCTCCACGATTCATTCTTGGTCTAGAAAAAAAAAAAAAATAAAAAATAAAAAGTGAATTTGGATCAAAATAAAAGGATAAAAGGATTTCCTTTCCATTAATTACATTTTCTTAACTTAACTAAAAAAAGTGAACTGCGATGAAAATAAAAGGATTTCCTTTCCATTCATTACATGTTCTTACCTTTGTAACAGATTTGGTTATTGACTTAGAAGGCAAATATCTGGCCAGACTGCAAGACTTGTGCTCGCAGCGTGGGACAGCTCTCGTAAAGGTGATTCAGGGCAGTTTCTGGAAAACAAGACATCAGATCTCCAAAACACTTTCTTTGTGCTAATGTAGGAAGGGCGAGTAAGTGTAAAGGTAAGAGCCCAGATACCGTAAGAAGCAGAAAGTGTGAAGGAAACTTCCTTCTGGCTGATACAGCTCCATATCTAGTTGTCAAGTATGAAGAGAGCAGTGCTAAGTTTCTTGGGGAGAGGAAAACAAAGAGGCTGGGAGAGTGTACAAAGAAAAAAATGGGATTCCCTATTTCAGGAAATCCTAGTAACTGGAAATAGAGATTGGAAGAGTGCTTTAAGCCAAGACAGAAACTTTTTAAAACTAAAGCCTAGGAGTTGGATGAACCAAGAAATGAATCCATTTTGATTATGCAGTTGTGTCCAGCGTTATCTTGGGAAATATGGTTTCCACATAAAACGTATCTGGGGCTTGAAGTTCTCCTAAGGCCCTTCTCTGTGTATTCCCTACTGTTTGGTAAGCGCTGAGGTCACACTGCAGACAGCAGCACGTCCTCTCCCCACTACTTAGCTGTCTGTTCTCAAAACACGTCTAGGAACAGAATGGCTTGGACACAACTGCGCCTAGGACCGAGTTCATTCAAGCTGCTGGACGAGGTAAAAGCTCTGGACAAGCGAAGGGGAGGGAGGGATGGGTGGACATACAATATGATCACTTTAATCTCATTTCTCTAAGAATCCTTGCTGAGAAAACAAAACAAAACAGAATCAAAAAGAACAGAACAGAACAGAACAAATGAAGCAAGCAGCTAGCTTGCTGGAGACATTGTCTGGGAAGCAGTGAAAACACTTGCAAACAAAAACACGTCAAAGGACTAACTCTTTGAGCTTAATTCTAATCCAACAGCATAACCTCAAAGTCCTGTTTCTGTTCGTAACAGGCTGGTCCAGTAACATGTCCCATTGGATGACTTTGCAGCATAGATGTCAGGAATGCAGCTTGGGATCCCCTCCTTCTACTCAGAGTTCACTTTGAAGGGATGAGCAAGTAATTCTTCCTGGGTTGACGGAAATCTAAAGTCTGTTTTCTAACACTCTTCCAGACGCTTCTCTGTCCATCGGCCTGTCCTGCCAACTCTGGTGTGAGTGTGAGGTTGTGGCAAGAGGGATTTCCCATTCCTATTTGACCTGATGGACACCAGCTTTCCTCGGAAATGGCTGATGTTGCTGAGGAGGCAGCAGTATCAAAGCCCTTGCTGATGAAGGTACAACAAGCTGGGGAGGCTTTGGCATTTCTGCACAACGCTGCTCCCTGACTGTCACTCCAGACTCAGATTCGGAAAGAAGCAAAGCAAGCTAGAGGAAAACTGGATGTCCTGGTAATTTTCTTTTCCTTTTATTTCTTCATTCTTCACTTGTAAGAAAATCTAAATCTTAACCCTTTGTTTGAAAACACGGCTTTACGGAAATGCTTATGGGTGTGCTCCTTCACCTTGTGTGGAACCTGCTTCACCTCGCTTCAGCTATAGGACACCTATGCTCAAATGTATGCTTCCCATGATAAAGCGGTGTTCTTTCGGTATTCTTTTCTGAGATGGTTGCAGGTGAGGTTGAAAAGAGTTGTCAGTAGGATTCTTCGTTTCCTTTGCAGTATCCAAAGCTCCGTATTACCGTGGATCTTCTCCTCTGATCTGGAAAGCTTCACAGGCCAAAAGAGAATTGAGATGAAGAAGGAAATAGAGAATGCTGGCCAATATTGCCAAGTACCACCCGTAAGTTTTGTGAAAGAATCCGGTGCATTTCTGTAGTGGTAGAAAGTTCATAAAATCATCGTCGTGCACTTGAAGGCAAGCAATGCTGTAAAAATGAAGAATGCAAGGCCCTGCTTAAGGACAATCTTCAGGCTGCATCTAGATCAGCAGCTTATTTGCTTCTTCCACAACCTCATCTCCGCTTGCTTAGAAGTTGTGAAGGTCGGAAGCACACTCCGTCTTTTTCATCCCCTCTGTGTATCTTTTCCCTGACAGCAACTTCTGTCTTGGCTCTTCACATCCAGCCAGAGCAGTTGCTTTGCCTCCGCAACCTGCAGGCTGACCTCTCGTGTGTACCTGTGCTGGACTGAGGGTAATGCTTGTAACGCACACAGATGCTGCATTCACTGTGACTTTTAGAAAAGAGAGCAAGAAGCTAACCTGCACAGCAGACTCTTAGGTTTCTGTCTCTCTCTCTCTCTCTCTCTATCTGAATATATATTTCAGTACTTATTTACTTCTTTAAAGATACCTTAAATAGAATAGATACTTTAAGAAAGCTTACTTGTTCTTCCCCTTTCCTTGTTTTTAACGTTTGCTTTTCTAACCAATCCTTAATGTTACAACATTGGATTGATGCAGTACTCAGTCCTTAGAAGTTCTCAAAGCACATCAGTGATTTCTCTATTTCTCAACCTTTCCATCTTCATTGAGATCTCTCATCTGAATTTAGGTATGAGGTGAAGAAGAACACTGCAACCAGCTGAAGCCGTATCAGACACATGCTTCTGCTAGGAAGTCATTCCGAGGGATTCCACGGTGTACTTTAGACAGGTTTGCTCTGGTCCTCTGGACTCAGCATCCCCAAGGGATATTTCAAAGCTCTCGGAAGGACCCGTCATTATCTCTGACACTGCAGCCTCCAGTAGGAAGGGGTAAATATTCCTTGCCCTTGTGCAAAGGAACTACTCAGTTAGCTGTTTCTAACCCAAATCTCGTTGTTGTCTTCTATTGACAGACACCACCCGGCTAGCCAAGCTAAACCACTGAAAATGGAAGGAGTGGGACATCTTCCAAAGCCTGCTGCTGCTTCTAAGCAGAACTGCGCTGTAGGTGGGGACACAGCAAGAGGAAACGTCCAGGCCACGGTGGAACTGCAAGGCACCTGTCTGAGCCACACAACGAAGTCAGCGATTCCCAGTTGGAGACTGTTGCTCGACCAGTGACACAGCAGCTGGAGCGCTTCTGGTTGCTGCTGATGGGTTCCCATGAATCAGCCAGGGATAGGAGCTATGAGAACGACTGAAGCGATTTGAAGTTACCTGAAAGAAAGAAGAGAGGAGAGAAGAAGACAAGAGGGGAGGGAAGGGGAGGGAATAAAAGGAAGGGAGGGCGGGGGAGGGTAGGATAGGATAGGATAGGATAGGATAGGATAGGATAGGATAGGATAGGATAGGATAGGATAGGATAGGATAGGATAGGATAGGATAGGATAGGAAAGGGTAGGGTAGGGTAGGGTAGGGTAGGGTAGGGTAGGGTAGGGTAGGGTAGGGTAGGGTAGGGTAGGGTAGGGTAGGGTAGGGTAGGGTAGGGTAGGGTAGGGTAGCATAGCGTAGTGTAGCGTGTTAGAGGGGAGGGGAGCATAGGAGAGTATAGGGTAGTGTAGGGGATTGGAGTTTAGGGGAGTGTAGGCTAGGATACGGGAGGGGAGTGTAGGAGAGTGTAGGGGAGGGGGGCATAGGGTAATGTAGGGTAGTGTAGCGAACGGGAGTTTAGGGTAGGATAGGGGAGGGGAGTGTAGGAGTGTGTAGGGTAGTATAGGGGAGGGGAGTGTAGCAGAGTATAGGGACAGGGAGCATAGGGGAGGGGATGGTAGGGGAGGGGAGGAGACGGGAGGGGAGGGGAGGGGAGGGGAGGGGAGGGGAGGGGAGGGGAGGGGAGGGGAGGGGAGGGGAGGGGAGGGGAGGGGAGGGGAGGGGAGGGGAGGGGAGGGGAGGGGAGGGGAGGGGAGGGGAGGGGATGGGGGGAGGGGAGGGGAGGGGAGGGGAGGGGAGGGGAGGGGAGGGGAGGGGAGGGGAGGGGAGGGGAGGGGAGGGGAGGGGAGGGGAGGGGAGGGGAGGGGAGGGGAGGGGAGGGGAGGGGAGGGGATGGGGGGAGGGGAGGGGAGGCAAAAGTGGGGAGAGGAGGCAAAAGAGGGGAGAGGAGGGGAGGGGTGTGGAGGGGTGGTGAGGGGAGGGGAGGGGAGGGGAGTGCTACCATAAATAAAATTGCGAAATACATGACATTTTGGATCTGGAGCCAAATCTTTGTGTACATGTCCTCTACCCATAGCCCCACGTGCTGACCACCCACCCGAATCTATCATACTGTTGGTCAGAAAGAACAGGGAGCATAGGGGAGGGCAGGGGAGTGGAGGGAAGGGAAAAGAGGGGATGGGAGGGGTGGGGAGCGCTACCATCAATAAAATTGCAAAATACAATGAAGGAGCAGCAGAGCCTGCAACCTCCATTCCCCAACATCCTCCAACCACCCCCCCACTGCTCCGTGGGAAATAGGTAGAAGAATCAAGACTGAGGTTTAGCCTGGGATGGAGGTAGTGTGGCGAGGTGGTTTTCTGTTTGATTGGTTGGTTGGTTGGTTGGTTGGTTGGTTGGTTTTAAAGTTTTTAAATTCTCACTGTCTAATTTAGGATAAGAGAGAGAAAGTTGTGTTTACTATTGCCCTGGAGTTTCTGTTGGTCTGGCCACGGAAATGGAGTACTCAAAATCCTCAGGACACTCATTTTATACCAGATTTATCCTAAAACTGCAGTATTTCTAGGCCCTTGGGATTCTTATCAATTAAAACATACTTTTTCACGCACAGAAGATGCAAAAAAGTGCGTCTACTGCAGTATGCAGACAGAGCCAGTCCTGTCTCTTGATTCCTTCTGCCTTCTGCCTGAAGAGCAGCAGACAATCGAGTTCTTGTCTTCAGTAGCTACGGCCTTAACCAACTGTGCAGTCTGTCCATTCATACACAGAGGAGGAAAAATAGCGTGGAATAACTCCTCTCCTTTGTGCTAACAGAGGAGGGTACAGCTTCCTCACTCCAACCCCACCGAGGCAAACCAGTCAGCAGTGCACGCCAGAGCCTCCGTCTCTTCCCCGTCTCATGATGTGCAGCTGGATCACTCTCCCTTCTATCCCCAGGATCGCTTTCAGCACAGTCACAGAAGGGTCAGACTCACAGCTTTAGGACCCATCAGAAGAGGCTTTCACTCTTCTGCCACCACACCCCCTATACACATGCAATTTCACACATGCAAAGAGACACCATGGATTGGGGAGTTGCACAGAGAGGAGACCACACCCGTTTGCCTGCCTGCAGTTTGACACCAGTAGGGAGGTAATTCCCGTCAGGAGTTTCCATAGAGATGACAGAATATGGCCCTAGGGTCCTGCTGCTTCTTTCAGCCCTAATTCTTCAAATCCATAGGAACGGAAGAAACCTTCCCAGCCAAGTGCTGCATATCTTGAAGGTTGGAGAACCCACAGCCTTCTGCTTCATTTCATTTTAAAGATCAATCCCAATGTCACTCCCATAGAAGTAGTGGAAGCCATCTGGCTGGCTTGGCTTTCTCTCCAAAGAAGACCAAATGAGAGTTGGTCACGGGTGAGGATGAGCCCTGACAGTTCCTGCATTTTGGTTCTCCTGCAGCCCACAAAGCTCTCACTGCCTTGCCTGAATTTGAACCCCTTTGGAACCAAATCTACAGATTATCTCTGTAAATCCAAAACAGCACTTATTCACCATGTGAACAACAAATGCCTGGGATGGTTAACAGCACTTAGGTGCAAAGGTCAGATATATGTAGCTGCATGTTACACATTTTTAGTCTGAATAGCACAATTTATCCTTTGACTCCATTTTGCTGTCACGTGGATATCAATTTGCAATCATTTGGTCTGTCCTCCCTTTGGTGGCTTCCGTGAGAAGAATCTAGAAGCTGCCCCCCGTTAGATAACGGCTCCACTGCTGGCCAGAGCCAAGCCAAGAAACGATGTCGCTTGTTCCTCTGGGAGAGCATATTGAAGAAAGGAGAACAAAAATAACAACAAAAAGCTGTTTCACAGGGAGAAAGAGAGGAGAAGCAGCCCTGCAGCCCCCAAGGTGAGTGCAGCAGGAGGCAGGGGTTGCTCCAGGCAGGCAGCAGCAGTTCCCCTGCGGCCTGTGCAGGGAGAGGCCCCTGGTGGAGCAGGCTGTCCCCCTGCACCCATGGGTCCCCCATGGAGCAGATCTCCACGCTGCAGCCCCCCCGTGGGTGGAGGAGCCCCCGGTGGAGCAGGTGGCTGTGGCCTGGAGGAGGCTGCGGCCTGTGGAGAGCCCCCACAGGAGCAGGCCCCGGGCCGCAGCTGCAGCCATGGAGAGGAGCCCACGGGGAGCAGGGGCAGAGAGGGACCTTGGAGGAGGGAACTGTATCCTCTTTTTTCATCGGTGCTGAGATTGAGGATCAGGATTTCGTGGTAGGAATTTGTTTAGATGAACCAATTTACATCCATATGGGCTTTGTATGTTTGTTTCACCTTGTCTTGCAGGACCATCTTGGCTGGGTCTGCAGTGTTGTGCAAAAGTGAAGTTTTTCACAATAAAGAGCAGCTTTATTTTCGGGGAAAAGGCTGAGGTGGCCTTCATCAGAGTCTTGTGACCTGAAAATGCAGAAAATGGGTGCATGGCTGGCTGGATGGGTGGGTGGGTGGGAGTTGGGAATTCAGCCTTGGGATCAGAACTGGGACATTGTTGGGACAGGAAATGATCAGTGGGATGGGAAGTGATGATGGGGATAGGAACTCATTGGGATGGGATAAATGGGTTTTATTTTTATTGCATTAAATCCACTTTATTGACTGTGCTGTACAGTATGGCGTTGTTTTATTACTATAAAATTATGATGATTATTATTTAATCTTATTAATTAAACAATTTTTATACGTTATTATATTATAAATTATAAATATTAAAATTGATTATATTGTTTTTATTCCTTTTCTACCCTATTAAACTCTCTTTATCCCAGTGCACTGGTTTGGACTTTAGTTTTCCTTCCGAGTCGTTGTGGATTCACTCCGGATGGGGGGACATTAGTGAACGCCTGTGTGCTTCAGATCCAAGGTCACCTTTGCCCTCAACTCAAGATACATGTTTGCATCTGTTGTCGTGAAACAATGTTAACAACAGCAACAAAAAAGTTCCCTACTTGCTAGCAGCATCCCTACGTTTGCTGGGGTCTGCTCTGTGCATTTTGAAGACCGTTCCATGCTATTCAGCCCCTTCAGGAGGAAATGGATGGTTCTAGGAAAATGCGTCTTGACCTGATGCAAAGCTGTGACTCAGCACCCTGCAGCCCCCGCAACCCCTGGCATTTTACCTGCAGCCCCTCCAACAACTCCTTCCTTCCTTCCTTCCTTTCTTCCTTCCTTCCTTCCTTCCTTCCTTCCTTCCTTCCTTCCTTCCTTCCTTCCTTCCTTCCTTCCTTCCTTCCTTCCTTCCTTCCTTCCTTCCTTCCTTCCCTCCTTTCGTTCTGTCTGTCTGTCTGTCTGTCTTTCTCTGTTTCTGTCCAGCACTGATTTTATGGCTACGTGTGCATATCCACAGTGTACAGTTTTCTCCGTTCCGTTTCTTCCCTGAGTCTTGCCCCTCTTCCCTGCAACTGAACAGCATTGCCTTGATCAAGGAAGTGGCAACATGCGGCTTACACAGTAAACTGCTGAAATTACAGCTATAACCATGGAGCACAGCTGCCGATCAACACAAGACCACCAATCGCTCACATTTCTAAACTGCTCGTCACAATTCTTCCGTATGTAGGCTGTGATGCTGCTCATCTCTTAAGCACCCATCCATTTCTTCTCTTCCCAGACCCTCAAGGTGTCCTGGTCAAACCACCTCCCTTCCTCTTGCCCCATCTGGCTCTCCCACCTTCCTTTTCCCTCAAGGCTCAACTTTTTTTTTTTTTTTTTCAGCATAGGAGCTCCATAGAAGCTGCTGCTGCCCACCTCCGAGTTGACTAGGGCTGAACTACTGAAAAAGAAAAGAAAATCTATAAATAAGAGTGAGAGATGGTGAATACCTAACCATCTCTTAAAAGCAGGATTTTAAGAGAATAAGTAATTGATAAATGGAGTTAAGATCGGAGGGAAAAAATCCACTGTTGCAATCAATAGAGTTAAGAAGTTTTTCAAGTACATTAGGAACAAAAATTAGAGTAATGACACAGATCTGATACGGGATGGGTATTGCTTCAGTGAGAAATGATGGAAAAAAACACAACACAACACATGTGTATGTGTTGTTGGGTATTTGTAAAAAAAAAAAGAAAAAAAAAACAGGTTAATGAAAACTGCATGCTCAATTAGATGATTTTTTTGTTGTCAATGGTAGGGAATTGTGTGCTTTACAACACAGTATGTGTTATATATATATATTATATATGTTTTATATATGTTTTAATAAAATAAGGAAATGATATTTTTTTTCTACGTTTGTGGTTTCCAAACTGTAGTTAATAAACATTAAACAAGATGCAATAGGATCTCGTTAACTCTTTTGTTTGAAAAAACAGTGGCCCTGATGGAGAGGTGCAAGTGAGAGGAGACACTATTCAGTATTTCTCTATGTTGTCATTTATTGGTGAAGATGAAAGTCTGCAGTTCATGTTCATTACACTAGCATGACAAAATGACCACAAGGGGGACTGTCTGGTAGTGAAAAGGAACTTCAGCATGGATTAAAAATCTTTGCCTTTCTTTATTCTGAACTGTTTTTCTTATGGCTGCTAGAGAGAGATTCTCTGCCTTAGAAATAAAACTGCCCAGGCTGTTCTGATAAACCTGTAGGGTTAAGGCACTTCTACCAAAACAGATTTCAAAAGGCAAGAAGTCAAAAAGCAACAATTCAGTAATCTGTGTACGCTTATATATTAAGTTTTAAGATAACCTGGTTTAACCTGGTTTATATTTAGTTCACACAAATTAACCAAACATAGCAGCATACAACCTAAGAAAAGCTTAAGAAATTTATTAGATGCACAGATAAAGTGCTGTAACAGAGAAACTTGTGTAAATCTATTCTAAAATAAATAAGGTACAGTTAAACCACCTTTGACTCGTTTTAACTCGGAAAGAAATAACCTAAGTTTTAATCATTTGAATTTTAAGGTCAAGGTGAAATATACCATAACTATAACAGTGGTTGTGATCTGTATCAACTATTTGAGTCTCCTGTTCCTCTTGAGGTCTCCCAGAAACAGGAAGGCTATTGCAAAATGTATACATTAGACATAGCTCCTTTTACAGAAACATTTTTGGAATAAAGTCTGGTTGCTCAAATACATGTTAAAATATTTAACAAGGAAACAATTTTCTCCTGATCCAGTCGATCTTTTAAACAAGACAATGTATTTTTCCCACAGGAGGGAACAGAAGTAAACATCCTCCTTAACTGAAGACTGTTTTGCTTGAAGAACTAAACTATTGCATTATTATATGAGAGCAAGAAATCCTGAAGATGCAAAACAGATCCAAAACGTCCTATCTTGCTTTCTCTTTGTCTCTCAGGCTTTTGTGGAAGAAGATGACACTTTAGAAGAATCAATCTTTGAACAACCAGGACTCTTTTTTTTTTTTTTTTCCTTCCTGAGGCATGCAAGCAGGAAACATTTCTTTCTTGCTTTGCTGCCAAACACACGTTTTTTGTAGTTTTCTCAGTGAGGTGAGGTTTTTACTTTATAATATGGAACTGATTTTTGTTTCTGTGTATTTTAGGTGCACCACTTGCCTGAATGCTACAATAAATCATATGAAATGTGAGTATTTTTAGAGATAAACACTTTTCATATTAACAACCACAGCAGATGCAGTACCTGAGCTGCTTACATGGAACAACCTTTTGCAGTGGTACTCACTGGCAATGATAGCAATGAGCTGATAAAATGATTATTTTGTTTCTTCAACTGCATTTATCCATGTCATGTTCTAACACTGATCCTTCAATTGGTGGCTGTGCCAACTTCAAGGGTTGCCCTCATGCTGCGCTTCTGTCTGATTTATTAATCCTTTACACTGAAACTGTCATCTCATGGATGAAACACTATGGATGCAAGTCCAGTACTATCATGGCAACTGTGCCTTTCCCTTTAATTTCACCATATATATTAGGGCTTTATAGCTAGTTAGTGTTTTCTATGCTTTATACAACTCTAACTTCAAAGCCATATATTCAGTTTAGTTGATGATTTCTTTATTGACAACTCAGACAGAGATACTGAGTGGATGGTGAGGGTTTTTTGAGTTGAACAAGTAATGAGGGAATATTCTGGCAAAAAGTCAACTACTTCATAATCCACTAGGGAAGACAGAAAAATGTATCAGTCAGTTTCACATACTGTGCAATATATTTCATGCAGGTCTTAACATTATTATTTCTAATTCAGAAATGTGAAAATGGAGGTACAGAGGGCACCCTTCCCACTCCACAGTTATTGACAGTTAAATTCAACAAAATCATTTAAATGGCACATCATGTAGGAAAAAGAATTGCTCCAATTAAGTAGTTGTCAATGTCATGGAGTTATATCCACAGACAATTGTTTTTATTAGATAAATTTCCAGAATAATACCTGTAAAAATTATTCAAAGTATTTAAATGTTAAAAAGAATGTTATGTAATAAGGTTGATTATATGAAAGCTTTAATATAAATAGGACTATGGGAGTCCCACAGAGGAATGCATACACCACAGTAGATAAATTCTCATCATTAGGTTTCTCATTCCATCTAAGAATGAGGTGAAATGCTTTCAATCTGCATAGCAGTAAACGTCATTCTTATACCAGTTCATATCAATCATACCAGCTGCATCATGTTAATAAAAAGAACTGATAGTCATATAAAAAAATTATGTTGTTATTTTAGTTTACAGCACCATAGCCTGCTATGAGCCAAATACCCTTACCACAGTTTTTGGCTGTCACAGGCTTATTTCCAAAAGTTCAGCAATTACTACATTTTTGATGAATTACAGTGCCAGAGTTGCTTTTCTTTTTCTTTTCTTTTCTTTTCTTTTCTTTTCTTTTCTTTTCTTTTCTTTTCTTTTCTTTTCTTTTCTTTTCTTTTCTTTTCTTTTCTTTTCTTTTCTTTTCTTTTCTTTTCTTTTCTTTTCTTTTCTTTTCTTTTTTTCATTTCTTTTCTTTTTTTTTCTTTTCTTTTCTTTTCTTTTCTTTTCTTTTCTTTTCTTTTCTTTTCTTTTCTTTTCTTTTCTTTTCTTTTCTTTTCTTTTCTTTTCTTTTCTTTTCTTTTCTTTTCTTTTCTTTTCTTTAACTAACAATTTTGTAATTAATTTTTATAAATAACAATCATACTATTATAAGGAAATCCATGGAGAATACAGAACACCCCTTTTTGTAGTCTCTAAATTGTAGTTCGAGAACAGTATTGTGCAAATGCTTTTCCTATTAGGTTTTGAAAAAATCATGTACCATATTGAATGATTTTATTTCCAAATGTAATACTAGAAAATTTTGGAATAAATTTGCATCCAGTTGTAAATTTTGCTTCTGAATGCATACCTAGCATTACTTCTGCCTGATTTAATTGATTTCATTGAACTTTCTGAAAACAAATTTCCAGAATTTCATGCACACTTGAAAATTAGTAGCACACGCAGTTCAATTAAGTATTACTTTGACTAATTTTGAATCCAGAATTGGTAATAATAGTTTTTTGTTATTGTGGTTAATTTCCTGTAAAACAAGATCTTAACTTGCTTGTTGAAAAGTGTTAAAGAACATTAGCTGGTCCTGCCTGACATGAGTAGTGTTAATGAAAGTGCTAGACACAACATTTTGCCTTTAGATTTCCTTTTCAAGATCTGAGACTTTGTGAAAACATTTTTTCAGGATATGCCCATGAACACAGTTTAGTGGAGAGGTGTGTCAGCAGTGGCTATTTTCTGCGCTGGTAGCAACTTGAAATGAGAATCTTCCTCAACCAGAGTAGATAATTCTCTATTCTGGCAAGAATCTTGTCATAACAATGGAAGGGCTAACAGGAATGGTGGCTGCCTCTCCATCTCCCTGTATCACTGTAAAAACAATTGATATTATCTACGCAAGCTTTCCCAAAAGATCAGTATTTACTAAAAAGTGATTCCTCTGCTAGAAGAAAAAATAGTTCTTGCTAACTCTAAATGTTGTAAATTTTTGATATTTTTATAGACATTTTTTTTCCTAGAACATGATGGGACATCATTGACGATGTATATGCTTCAGTCAACAGATGCATTTTTCTGTTAAAGGAATAACAACAAAGATTATCTGTAATTTTATTGGTTTAGACATAGAGGAAAGCCAGAATTTAATTAACACAGAGTGAAACATAGAGGAGGAGGTATTATTCAGATACAAGCTGGACATTTATGTCAGATTAGTACCTAGCCTCTTCAGTTGTTCATATTAAATGAACCATTCAGGCAGACAGAGAGTGTGCATGTGGTCTGCATGTTTTAGAGATTACATGGGCCTAATATATTAAATATACTAAATATACTAATATACTAAAAGAGATTTTGATAGCAAGAAAATGAGAGAATACCATTTTGGAGTGCTAAAGTTAGAATACGTTGAGATTATTCAACCACAGGTCTCTTAACGTGTATCATGGACGTAATTGCTGCCTACTTACTGCTGCTTACCAGTGAAACAGCTTATGGTAGCTAGTGAGTGGCTAGAACAAGTCACCTGTATATTGAAACTAAATCAGCAAAATGTTTAGGTGGGTATATAGTAAGAAGAGAAGTCAATGTCCAAATAATGGAAATCACAGCACCTTAGCTACAGTTTGTTAAAGCAGAATTTTAAAAAGTCCCCAGTTTTCTGGAAAGGAAAAGCCTGAAGTCTTTTAAGACTTGTAATTACAAAAGTCTTTTCAGCAAGAATGGAACAAAACAGCAAAGTCACTGTCCTGTCAGCAGAATTTTACTGAGAGTATGAATTCTGTCCAATTTACGTAAAATGGTTTTCTCTCAGTGCTGGGGATTATTCTGGTTGGTAGTGCTTCCTACCAGATGATATTGATCTCTGCCTGAGGTTCTGTTAATCTGTAGTGAATACATTTCAAAGCTGAAAGAAGGCAATATTCTTCCACCACTTGTAAAATCATTAGTTGTGAGCGGAGTCATATCTCTCCACCCTGATACCACCAATTTAATGTTATTATACTCTGTCCCTTTGAGGACCAATGGAAGAGTCTCAAAAGAAAGAGAAAGTTACTACTGATATGGGAAGATGAGCTTCAGGAGAAGGAAGGGATCATTTCAGAACAGATGGTCTGATAGAAGAAACTGCCTGATGTAGGGGAAGTGCATTGGCAACACCTTTTCTGACAAGAAGAGCTGGAAAAGGGAAAGATGAATAGTCAGAATCATTGTTAGGGAAAAGGAGGAGTGAAATTCTGAAAAAATGCTCCAAGTTGAAGAAATACCATGTAGGAAAGGCAGAAATATAGGAATGGATTTGGTAAACTACATTGAAGAAGGAGTCAGATTTGATGATCCTTATGGGTCCCTTCCAACTTGGGATATTCTATGATTCTATGATTCTAAGAAGACTTCAGAGCTGTAAGAGAGGAAAAAAAAAAAAAAAAAAAAAAAAAAAACATGGGAGAATAAATGGTATCTCAGACAAAGAACCAAGGAGGATATTGCTATGATCATAGATGTGATGAACTCCATGTTCTCAGCTGTGAATTTCTGGAGAACTGGGTCAGAGGGAACCTCTTCAAGGAATGTTGCACCGTCACTGAGTAGCAGTTGAGTTTGTTCACTGGGAGAAAAATGCATATGGCCCAAAGCATGCATCAGGGAATGAAGAGAAGGATCCTCCTCAGAGAAACAGAAAGTAGCCTTCTAGTCCTCAGAGATGACAGAAGGAGAAAAGTCTTAATGACCAAGCTGGAACATGGTGAGTTTGCTACATCAAAAATTTATAGACTGACTGAAGCCACACTTAGGAGCAAAAATATCATGGACAGGGTTAGATATAAACCTTTCTTTATTTCTATTCAGTCTGATCTAATTTGAACTTTCTATGTATAAAAAGTTAATTCTTATTCTGTAATAAAATCAGGCTTTTCTGAGGTTTCTAGTCTTTATTGGGGGCTCACTGTAGGCTATCTATCTTAAAATTCTGGTGATTCAGGTTACAATATGTTTCTGAAACACAGTAGGTTTACAGGAGTAGAGGGCAAAACGTGGGAAAAGGTGAAATGGTCTGGAACAGAAATGGTGTGGTAGTACCACAATCTCATCTGGAGAATTTGTTTTAGATTATTTGTTGAATTCAAATAGCATGGATGTACAGTGATTTTATTAAGTCCTCAATTGGATTATTATGGATTTACATTATTTTAACCTGTGCTTACCTGTAACTATGCAGAATTTATATGAATGCAGTTTCCTTTCAGTTGGCTGTATCAAATGCAGTTGCCTAAGATAAAACTATTAATTTTGTACACTGGGGCTTGATCCCCTGGGTCATCTGTCAGCAGCGTCCATTACTGATACAGCAGTAGATAGCTATATATCACAGTGTCATCTTAGCTTTTTTCCTCTCCTTGGTCTCAGGGTTATTGTTGTAACACTTCAGATAATTCTGTATATGGTGTTTTGCTTTTAAAAAATGATGGCTATTACAACTCTGAAACATTTATCCTAACATGTTTCCTCAGTTCACGTATTTTTTATAACTAATGTAGCACAGGGAAAAATAATGTTTTTCTAACTATGGATTTATGACTAAAAATCCTTACAGTATTAATGGAAAAGATGTGCATAAATTCCCTGGTGCACTGATGGCATTATATTTCCCAGAATGTATGTGCACTGCATGTCGTTTGGGCATGTTGCTTTGCTCAGCTAGAATCCTCCCAGCCATTTCGTCAATCCTCTGGAATCCAAGCCATTAAGGTACTATCACATGCACAGGGAGACATTTCTGGAAAACTTTCACATAGTTACTGTTGCTAGGTAAATCGCTCCCTTGACATCCACATATTTAGATATGCTTCTCACTTTCTTTGTCTCAAAACTGACACAGTGACATGACTTTGGGGGCGGGAGTAAGGAGAGGCTCATGCAAGGCAAAGCAAGTGCTGAATTGCAGGAATAAAAGAAATAAAGTGCATTTCATTAGGGTATTTTAAATGCATTTCAATTTTGCCTGGACAGCCATACAATGACTGGATATCTAAGGTCAAAGGTAGAGAACAATTGTTAAAGGAAAAAAGATATTTAGGCATAAGTCAGTTTTATGGCAACTTAATTGTTGAGAAATTATATTCTCCTGACTGAACTTGTCTTTAAGTTTTTCAGGATTAATGTACTTCTAAACAATATTTGCATGTGTCTAATGTACCTATGCTTATGCACACATATTTAGGCCAGCTTAGGATAGTAAAAACAATGCAACAAATTATTTGTGTCCTGGAAATGAAATCACCAGTTTTAAAACTCAGAAGTGAGCATTAATTTCTGACTGCTAGGATACATGAGATGAATACTAGGAAACGAGATAGACAAAATAGCATTTGTAAAATATGTGGCTGGGAAATGAGAGAGAGGAACATCATTTTTATTAAGGGAATACTAGACTGAGTTGATTATTCTACAATAGTCATCCAGAAACTCTTGTCAAAACCTTGGAATTAAACAAGCTTTTGGTAGCACATTAGTTCTAGCACTGACTTTCTGTACAGGGGTAAAAACCACCCTTTGTGAATGTTTGATGTACTTTTAGCCATACTGGTGATATCTTTAATGCTAAATTACCATTTATAGAAAGCAAGATGAGTCTGGCAATTTTTATGTAAATCTATTAGTCAATCCACTTCAAGAAGTACATGAAAACCTCAAGATCTGTCTTTTAGTAACATGACTGTTATGTAAAAAGTAGTGAAAAATATTTTCTGTAACTAATAGATAAAATAAAAGTAAAGTTCTAGACCAACTTTAAATAAGATTTTAATGAAGGTGTTACAAGGCAATTCATGTGACATCTACCTTATTTTTTTCAGTTTTTACTCTGAACCATCCATTCAACTTCTTGCTTTCCTAAAAGCAAAGAATATTAATTTCAGAAGCAAGAACACACGTTCAGAAAACTGGGATTTTTGATTTGTTCAAAATTAGAGTTTCAGAGTTAAAAATATTATTACTATATATGATTCTTTATGTCACTGATTTCTTGCCTGTAAAGTATTTGATTTCTCTCTGGCTAATATTGCATTTAGCAATGTTAAAATTTTACTTGCAGCAGTAATAGCATAATTAGTAGCAATACATAATAATTATTATAATTATATATTTATATAATTATATATAAAATATATTAAAAATCTAAAATATATAAAATATATAAATTAATATAAGTAATTATATAAATATATAATTATATGTTGTATATAATATATATATTATAATATATTTATGCAATTATTTATTTAAATATATAAATGTTTATATAATTATATAAATGTATAATTATGATTATCTAATAACTATTTATATAATTATTTTTCCTCTTTGAGGTTTAGTTTCTCTGATAGAAGTAAGATCTCAGTTTGGGGATATTAATTTTCTTTTAGCCTTATAGATTAAAGATAATGTAAACTATCCAATCCATATCTCTTAATTTAGTGTTTTTATCCCTTACCAATAGAAAAGATTGATTTTAACTACAAAGAAAAAAAAAAAAAAAGGAACTGAATAGCTTAAATATCCATTAATTTCAAAGTGGTTTTAAAAGTGCTACTGACTCACCTATATGGTACATAAAATATTTATTGATGTTTAAAAATACCTAGAAGACAAGATTTTCTAGAATTAACCCTTCCTGTAACAGATGGTATCATAATATGACAGCAGTCTTCTAAATAAGAATAGAAAAACTATAGTAATAGTAATAGTAATAGTAATAGTAATAGTAATAGTAATAGTAATAGTAATAGTAATAGTAATGGTAATGGTAATGGTAATGGTAATGGTAATGGTAATGGTAATGGTAATGGTAATGGTAATGGTAATAGTAATAGTAATAGTAATAGTAATAGTAATAGTAATAGTAATAGTAATAGTAATAGTAATAATAATATGTTCTTAACATACCACCCAAAGCTTGAGATTTTTTTTAGGGTCTTCAAACATCCATGAACTAATCAGCAAATATGTGTGATCTCTCTTCTCCCTGTCTCATGGCCTACCCTACCATTTTCTAAAAGCTTGATATTACTGAATGTCCATTCTGGATTTGAATGGAGCTAGGGATATCCCAATGATATCATAAATATTTAGGGACTAAAAGCCACTGGAAAGCTCCCCTGGGCTCCCTGACACCTCCAGGCTTGCGCAACACAGAGCAGGAGCCAGTTGTGCATGCTGCTTCCCTGTTGCATAAGAAAGCAAGGGGAAGTTGGCTTCCAGGCAGCAGTCCCAGATAATAGGCTACTGTGGACTAAGAGGAAGAAGTCAACAGCCATGAACACAAGAGGTGCTTGTTGTCACTATGTCTGAGCTCATCAGGAGCTAGCCCTAAGCTCCACCAGCTGGCCTGCTTCCATGATGTATGTTCTTAATGCAGAAGTAAAGCGTGTAAGGTCCAGATATATTCTTCACTGAGGAATGACAATTGTGACATCAGGTAATTTGAGAACAGGTTGATATTCCTCAAGAGTGTGGATACTCTGTAAACCAATAAATGCTTTCACTTGATCCAACAAGCAATAAGAAGGCATTCCTCACCTTTGGCAAACATGAATCACAGAGAGGTCTTCAGAATTTGAAAATCTTGTGTTGCTATTTACATAGGGGGTTTAAAATTGTCCATAATTTAGAAAAGGGGATAGCAAATTATTTAATTTATTTGCTGAAAAGTTCCAGTTACTCTTAATAACAGCAAGCTGGAGAAAGAAATATAGTAGTTTACAAGTAGTCCACTTAATACTTGTGGCTACTTAACAGACTTCATCAGGAGCACAATAATATCTCTATGCTGCTGCAAGCACAGTTCACTTGCCATAATAAGGTATAGAATAGGAAATAGAATGGAACAGAAAATAGTCATGTCTGGAGAGACTGAATTCTCCATCATCTGAGACCTTTGGGAAGAGATTATATATCAGTATAAGTCAGGAATTTTGTAGGCATATTTGACCCTGCTTTAGGGTAAGGGAATGAACTACAAGACCTCATTTACACTGTGATTCAACAAGCAGTCAGCTCTCAGGAGATTTTTCAACAGCACACTAGAAGCAATATGAAAAGCTAAAAGCTGTGTTAATTTGAATGACTTGTGCCAAGTGACAGGAGGTAACAGCATTTAGCTTTTAAAAAGTATTGTGGCATTAAGCCTTCATAATGTTTTTGAATTCATATAGCACCTTTTATCTTAAAGCACTTTGCACGTTCACTATATGATTGGACTAGAGTTCCTTTTCAGTTTGACCTGTGGCGAGGACAGCAAAAGTACCCATGTACAAGTGAAACCTTGTGTTGCTCAACATATAATTTTTTTTCAGTATTATTATTTCAGAATTTTCCAACATGCAATGTCCCTAGATCTGAAAGTATCAACCTTACAGGTATGAAATAAATAAACTCTACTTTTATATTAATTTTTGGAATCAAGGAAATTATTTAGTACTTTTTTTTTCCTATAGGAGTCATCATCATCTTTTTTTTTTTTTTTTCAGCTATGCTTTGGCATAAAAAATAAAAACTAAAAAATAATAATTCTTTAAACCATACATCTTTTAAAATAAGAGTAGATAGCATAAAGTAACAAAGACATTCATGAATACTCTAAGAATGAGCAATCATGAAACACCAGTTGTGTGCTTCTTTGGAGTCTTTTTGTAGAATAAATGTATCTTAAGAATTGGCAGCCAAATTGGCTGTCCATTTATTTATGAGTTTAGAAAAAGCTTGCCATAAACACTGGAACAGTATGTCATCAAAAGCAAAGGTAGTCCTTCAAAAAATAAGTCAAATTGGCAGTAAAGCTTCTGCATTGCTGAAATGTCAGTATCCTAGTAATGTGCAAGAAAAGCTAGGTAGAACATGCTGTGGAAAGGAATGCAGAAAGTTTGTTTGACACATTTAACAATATTAGTCTGTATAATTTCTGCTTGACCAGGATAATTTTCATTTTATATAAAAAGTAATTTCTTGAAATTGGAATAGGACAATGGCAGTGCAGAAGACAAGAACAGATGGAAATAGTCTCAACAAAACTGATTGTTGAAAAGAAGAATCAAGACTGAATTTTAGATACATTTTAAGGAAGGAAAACTTCCTATCAGAAATCTCGTTCTTGGTGGGCATGATTTCACTGCAACATTTTCACCGACCTTGATTTTTTTGGTCTGGTTCAGAACATTTTTTTTTATTTTTTCTCTTAAAAATTATGCATCTGATCATTTATTTCAAATCCATTCTTGTGTAAGATCCACCCTACATATTGTTTTTCTTCATAACTTTCAGTTTATTTACCCTAAGAAATTTCTTACTACTTTTTCAGTCTGTAATCTCAACCTTGACTGCATTCTGAACAATATAGAACTTGGCTCCAGGAAGGAATAATGATTTTTACCATGTAAAATAGCTCTGCCATCAGCCACACTGAAAAAGAAAAGAATATTTGTGGAATCATTTATTCTCCCTCTCCATCCCCAGATTTGCCCAGTAAGTACTGAAAGCCTAGTGAAAGAGAGAAAGGGATCACTATTGGTCTTAGTTCTTTTTTTTTTTTTCTTTTTTTTTTTTTTTTTTTAGGGGAAGCAGTATTTTACTGGGAAATGTTCTAAAATTATGTCTTTCCTTCATAGTTTTCTTTCAAAGCATTATCACGTCAATTGATACTTATCCTTGCTTTTCTGGAAAAAGCTATTATTGTTATTCCTGGCTGACAGAAACTAGAAAAACAGTGAGTAATCAATAGATTTACTCCACTGACACTTTTTGTGTCTTTTTAAGTACAAGAGCAGTGACTTTGCTTCTCTTCTAAAAGACCATTGTTGTAAAAATACAGCTTGTTTAGGTTGAATGAAAGACCTCTGTTGACCACAGCTGATTTTGTCATCAGACTGTATGTATGAAACAGAATCCAGTTTATTTCCATACAGGTACCGTTACTCCTCTGACTAAAATGGAACCACAGGGAACAGATAATGTATTTGTATCTGGACATAATGACTATAGTCTTATATACTCTCTTTGAAAGTTTGATTTGGGATTATGAATCTGATAATCTTGTATAATCTTATTTCTCAAAAGGGAATAAAAATAGTACTTTTGGCAGCAATTTCAGAGGATAGCTGTTGCTCTTTTTTTCCAGCCTTCAATTTGAGATGTTTATGAAGTGTGTCTTTAGGCTTTTCTTTCTTTTTCCTTAGATGCAGTACTTTGTGGGTTTTTCTTAGTTAGTTTGTTTTTATTTTTACCCACAAACACTATCCATATGGTATTTGTGTATAGTATTTATAAGTATAGTATTATATATATATATATATATATTTATAAGTATAGTATTTAGTGTATTAGTATAGTATTTATGGATGCATATAGATATGCATCCATATCTTTCATTTAAATATATATATTAAATTAATTATTTAATTAATTATTTTAAATTAATTAAATATATTTTATATTAAAAAGTCATATTAATTACTAGCAAGCTATTTCCCACTTGTGCCTCAGCAAAATTCCCAAGGAATATGTGGTTGTTTTTTTTCTTGTATATTCTGAAGCATCTTTATTTAATTTTTTATTAGTCAACTGTGTTTTTACCCTTCTGTCTCCATACTCTTCTGATAAAAACTGTCTCAATGCACTTATAAAACCTTGGTAAACTCTTCAGTGTCATGTTGTGATCTGAATTTAAAACAAATGCCAACAAATGCTTGTCCATTGAATATATCACAGAAATTATCATGGCAAATGTTACCATTCGCTAACTGTTTGGGTTTGTACCTCTTTTGTCTTACTATGTATAAAATGTATGTTCTTCCTGGGAGAACTGAGGGTTTCCTAAGGAACAGTATTAAAAAGGTGCAGGACGTATCACCTGACATTCCTTACACTGGGCAAAAATGTAGGCTATAGTAAGGACCTTGATATTTATCAGATGCTGCTTTTTTTTACATGTCAAATTCAAGTAAGCTGGAAAATCTTCAAAATCTTTTTTTTTTTTTT
This sequence comes from Anas acuta, assembly GCF_963932015.1. Lineage (NCBI taxonomy): Eukaryota > Metazoa > Chordata > Aves > Anseriformes > Anatidae > Anas > Anas acuta. Next base: position 22,593,328 of record NC_088988.1, on the reverse strand, counting down.
TTTTTTTGCAAAAATTGCAAAATTCTGAAAACTGTGAAATATTTTAATAAAAGATTTAAAAAAAGATTTAAAGATTTTAATACTGTATAATCCCATCTTCTAGTCACTACTCTACTGGATTAAAGCTAATGTGTTTTGAGTGACCAAATCTTGTAAGAGAGCCAGACCCCTGTGTTAACAAAACATCAAAAAGAGACAAAAGTGTTTAATGACACAAACACTTTTGTGAAAACTCTACTGTCATTGTGTCCTTTAATGAAAAATACTCCCAATCAGCTCTCAGGCCTTTCATAAGCATACGTTAGTTAGCAAAGCCAAATGCTCCCCTTGATTTGTGGGCTCTCAGTCAGAGTATGGCCACAGTCAGCTCAGAATGTTTCCTTTAGCAACACATCGCCCTTTTCTGGGGATGGAGGAGCTGAGCAATAACCTTATCCCTGTCTTTCAAAACAGTTGGGTAACTAAGGAAGAATACCTAAATATGTTTTCTAAAGTCAAACATTTTAAGTTAAATCTGGTTAATTGTGAGTTAAATCTGGGTAAACCTCCTGAAGTAATTTTGCCTTGCTGACTACTGATAGGTAATCTGAGTACAAAGATTGCAGCCCCAATCTGGACGATCTGAAGATATGGAAACAGAACAGTCTTCTAGCATTCCTCATGTGTTACTCTGCACAATTGCCAGTGGACAAATGTCGTAAATTTGATAGTATTGGAATTCTTTCTCATCTGCTCTTCCTTGGGGTTCAGCATTATTCCATTCCATTACGAATATTTACATATAAGAGTTTAGAACCGAACATGGGCTTAAAAGTTTCTGAAAGCCCTTCAACAATCTCTGTTTTAGCAATCCACCAAAATAGCCACCCTCATTTTACTGTGCATCTGAGGTTTAGATAGGAGACAAGGAAGCAAAACTAATGCCTGACAAGTCAAGGTGATATTGGTTAGATGTGGAAAACAGTTACCAAATGAAGATAAAGATGTCATTATCCGCTCTAGCTTTTTTTCCGTCATGCAGCACAGATGATTTGCAGTTTGTACAGAACCATTTTTAGCAGGAAACTGAACCCTGAACCTGTAGTAGTCAGCTTGATTACACCCATCAAAAGACCAGAACATATCAGAACATTCCACAGCCTCATATTTCCTTTTGCATCCAATAAATAAATAATAAAAAAAAAAAAGTAGTACAGTCACAAAGCTGTCATAAAATAAGTGCTGCTATTGTATACATTCTTATCACAGGATGATACAGTAGTTGAGGAAACTCAGCTTCCAGCACACCATTCTGTCAGTTTTAGCAATGTTCAGGGCTGCTGTAGATATGCTCTTCTGCTCTCTCATATGTTCTGTTATGTCATGAATCAGTTGTATAGATTGAACACAATCATTTTTGTTTATTTACGCTAATCAGCCTTACTTAAAGGCCTATTTAAAGGAGAATCGTTCAACCACATTCATAAAAGTATAGCTTTGCTGTTGGTTATTGCTGTCTCATAAATTGTCTCTAAACTGGCTGTACTTTCTGACATGTATTCTCTGCAATGCTCATGTGACTGACACAGTATAATTTTGTTTTTAACACGTAGTAAAAAAATTACACTGTTACGTCTCATGATACTAACAAAACATCTTATCCCCCTGTACTCCCCCATGCCTACCTTAATGAAAGGCATAAATGAGCCCAATTCACTCTTCTCAGTTTTGTTTCTTTAGTGGAGAATCATTAAATACGCTCTCTGTGAAGAGCCTGGCCCAAGCTCCAATTCATAGAAGCATAGAATGGTTTGGGTTGGAAGGTGCCTTAAAGATCACCTCATTCCAACCCCCTGCCATGGGCAGGGACACCTCCCACCAGGCCAGGTTGCACAAAGCCCCACCCAACTTGTCCTTGAACTCTTCCATGGAGGGGGCATCCACCATTTCTCTGAGGAACCTGTTCCAGTGCCTCACCACCCACATAGTAAAGAATTTCTTCCTTATATCTAATCTAAACCTACCATTTTTTTAGTTTAAAGCTGTACTCCTTGATTCCACAAAGTGTGAAACATTCTGCTTGCAGTACCTTGTACTTCCATCATAACATGTTGATTATTATTTGGATACTTCCATCATTTTTCTGCATACATTTCATTAGAAAAGATATAATAGTTTAAAAAATCACTGCTGTGAAATTTCAGAAATGTTTTTCTTTTCTTTTCTCAAAATGTTATTATTTTGGTAGTCGTGGCTTTGAAAATAGTGACAATTCTGGCAATCAATCACATCTATTGAATTGTTGCAACACTGTTTACAAAATAAAGTCTTCCCAACAATATGTATAAACTTGAGCAGGTAACTGATCATATTGAATTGACATCCTATTCAGAAGATTTGAATTAACTTGGAAGACTGTATGGACTCTCACTTGAAGACATTCTTGAAGACTGTGAGGATGTCCTAGTATTTAGTAGAGTCTATATGTAGTTTAAGAATTGTTAACATTTTTCATATTGTTTTTTTTTTTTTTTTTTTTTTTTTTTTGTCACTGTACTATTGCTTTTGTCACTAGACATTGCTTTGTTTCCATAGTAGAAGTACTAAAAGTTGTTTGTATTAGCCTGACTGACACAGAGATTTTTTTTGTCACCCCAGCTATCAGTAAAAATAAATAAATAAATAAATAAAAGTAAAAATATCAGAAAAAGTAAAGATTTAAAAAACAAACAAACAAACCAACCAACAAACAAACACCACTTTATATTTTTTGAAAGTTTTTTTTGGTTGTTTTTTTTTTTTTTTTTTTTGATCAGGAAAATTTCTGAAGCATTTAGAAGAGTTTTGTAAGTTTTAATTTAACAAACATTTTCTTTGTATTCAAATTAAGCAATAATTCACTGGACATAGCAAGAAATGAAATTGTTACAAAACAAAAATACTGGTTTCAAGTTTAGAAGGCAAATATTACATTTATAAAACTAAGGTGCATTATTCAAAATTTCTTCAAGATCAATCTGTAGAAAGACTGTTGTTTACTTACAAAATGCAGAGTCAGCAGGACAGTTCTATTTGTTTTAATAGATTTAGAAGTCTTAAGCCTTTACACAGTAAACTGTCACTGTAAATAATTGTTGCCATACTTGGTTCTAGGTGTGTTAAGTCTTCTCTGGCTCAGTTAAGGCAAGTTGGTAAGCTAATTTATGAAATAAACTTTATAATTAATTTGATAGATACTTAAATATACGTATATATATCGGTATGATATTATACAGCTTGTGAACTGTTTTCTACATAATTCTAAATTTCTTACATTTTATATACTTAAAAAATGTGCAGGCATTTAATCGTTATGGATTTATGTTGAGCTTAGTAAGCATTCATACTCTAGATAACAGAGGTAGGTTAACTCTTTCATTTTTAGAGCTTGTAAAATTATGCATGTATGTTTACCTTTACAGAATGACCTTTAAAAAATGACCTTTGAAATAATCCCATTGAGATTAAGAATATGTTAGGGAGCACAGGAATAAGTCAACTAATCATATATATAAAAGATTTTGGTTACACTAAAACTAGCTATATTAGTTAACTGTATGTTTGCTATTTCTGATTGTTCCAAGGATTTTATTTTACCTTGAAACCCTTGAGATATGTTATGAACCAAAGTATGAATAAATACATGTAAAATACATTGTGTAAGTAGGACATTAACTTCAGAGTTTTGTTCAGGGTATTTAAACACATTAATTTCTATGTATTTAGCTTCCAGATTAGGTCACATAGAAAGGAGAACTCTTACAATTTCAAGTTAGGTCATTACTTCTTCTAAAGTAATTAATTATTTGATTTTCTGGGTAAACTACTATTTCCCTAATTTTGTCAGAATCCCAAAAACAAGTATATACACTGCTTTAACTCAGTCACATTCATGCAGTAATGGTGTGATTTTTATTTTATTTTATTTTATTTTATTTTATTTTATTTTATTTTATTTTTGGTTGGTTGGTTGGTTGGTTTCTTTTGAACAAGCCTTTCTCTGTAATTATGACAGCAGTGGAAAATAGCTCAGACAGGTGGATGTGAGAGAAGCAGTATGAGAAGGATACTGGGTCTTGTGTCTGACTGATGAAATACTATATTGCAGAAAAGAAAACATTTTTATCATTGCAGTGAGAACACTGTCAAAACAAGGGTAGCAATCAGCCTTTGCATTTTCTATCACCTGAAGAAGTGGAAACAGTACACAAAATGTTGAGTGATTATTTTCGTTTATTTATTTATTTATTTGGAAACTGTGAGCGCTATGGGACAGTGTTTTTGTCAGGCAAAAATCCATTCACTGGACCAGATCCGCATAAAGAGATGAGTAACATATAGCTCCTCAAACCCTCTTCTTCCCTGACATCTAACTTTCTAGTCAGACAAAAGTATGTTTATATTGTGCAGATCAGAGAACAAGCAAACATCAATCAGCTATCTGTGGCATTTGAAGCAGTATGGCTTCATCAGCTTGGATTGAATTGATTTAAGACCACTACTTTGGGGCCTGAGCTCCTTTCTCTATGTAGCCCTACACTGTGTAAATAAGCAAGAATCTGCTTTTTGATACTTCACGGCACTGGAGAAATGTACTTGAAATGTCATCAGAAAAAGTTCCTTTAGATGATGCTATGTGCCCTAAATGGCACCAAATACAATGTCATTTACTGCTGCCAAGCACTTTGTATATTGGGTTGTGCTCTGAGGTCCAGTCTCATGGAATTTCACTTGAGCTCTTCTTGTGAGGCAAGGCAACAGTTCTGAAGAAGCCATCACTTCTAGTCCAAAGAGCTTAAGCACTTAAGATCTGGCTTAAGCAACATATAGTCCTCAGCACACAGGAATGGATTTTACTCAATCTTCACAATTTTCTGAAGCTCCACGTAAGCTAGAACGATGCATTCAGCTCCCACACAATTGGGTGTCAAGAGAGATTTGTTTAATGTATTTTTATTTCTCCATAACCATCTAGGACATTGATGTCTTCATTGTAAATTAGCTCAAACTTTCACCTTTATGTCATGTCCTGTTTCAGATGGCTTTGTTGACCATCTAAGTGGAACTTCCTTCTAGTAAGTTTGCAACTTTGTGTTGCTTGACCTAATCAATATCTGTCTAGGTAACAGTGCTGATACAGAAATATTTGAAGTCGCTTTCATCTGAATTATCCAGACTCAGAATATTAGTTCCAGTAATCTCAATTTACCTCCTCAATCTGTATCTTCTTTCCATCTCCATCTTTCTCCTGCTGCAGCCCTGAAAATTATGTCCATCTGTTCTTTGCTATTATGACACTGCAGATTACAGTTCTACCTAAAGCTGGTTTGTTTATTTGGTGCTTTGTTTCCCCTTGATGCCAAAATTTAACATTTAACATTTGAGACTATGGAAGAGGTAGAATAATTGCTACTTGCAGTGTTTAGTGCTTGAATGTTTCATCTAATCCATCAGGAAAAGTACCTTCTCTTATCTGCATGCTTAATTACAGCATAAAGAGAATTTTAATTACCATAACCAGAAACTTAGTTTTTATTCTATGATCATGAGTCAATAACAACAAAATCCTATGTATTGCCCTGCTGCAGTATTAAAACCACTCATCATTAAGTACCGGGCACTTTTCTGTCTGGAAACATACTTAATTCCCTAAACATCTGTTAACATTTAAAGGTTGCATCATTTCTCTGTACAATTTAATCATTTTATACACACCTAATCTCCCTTTATTTACAGAGTTTTGATATTTTCACTTTTATGTTCTCCAGGAAATTTAGGAGAGGATGGCATCTTCTCTACCCCAACCCAAATAAGATCTCTATCTTTTTCAGTCAAGTGAAAGACATGAAGATATCTTACCTTAAATCAGATGTTATTACTTCTGTTATTCAGATGATTTCTGAATGATTCAGGCAGGGAACTAACATAAGTAATAATCTTTTTTTATTACTTTTTTAATGTGTTTAATATTTATTTATTCAGAAAGGGAATTTGATGACAAAAGCAGGTGACTACTATTCAGTCTGAAATTTCCCTTGTTACCAGATTTATTTTCTAACTTGTAGGACAAATTATGTTTTTTATTGTGTCTAATAGGCAGGTTGCAAATCTCTTGGCTTGGTACTCTATGATTTGTTTTATTGTAAATAACTCCTAATATGATTTAACATAGAAATATAAAGTTACCTCTGTTCTCTCCTCTATTAAATTATTTTCTCACAACCTAAAAAATAGTGCACGTGTCCAAAACAAAAACATTTTCTAAAATTTACTCTTTTATACATGCATCATGAATTACTATCTTTTTCTCTCATGTTAAGAGACAGTGTGTTTACTTCACTGACATCAGCATACGCAATGTAAAAATATTTGCCTCAGTACTGTTTCACTAAAAATGACATCTTTTCTGTCTCAACCATATAATTGTCATAAGCATTCAAATGTTAATTACATTAGACATGTTGGTTTGAGCTTTGTCTTCTTATTAACAGTTATAAGACACAAGCTAGTAATGATAACAGTACCATACAGGTTATTTTTTCATATTTATTATGATAAAATGAAAACTTTATTTAGCACTGAATAAGCTGCACATAGCACAGATGCTTTGTGCTTCCATTTACTACCCATCTGCTTTTTGGCAATAGAGATATGAGCCATATATGGTGCATACTTAGAAGTGTGCTCTAAACAGAGTGCATTGAGAATTTTGATGCAACTTGCTGAAACTTGAATTTGAAATTACAGTTGGTTAGTTTCCTTCACTAAAACAAGATTGCTGTCTTGCATGAGGAGAGAAATTTGCTGATTTTTGAAATTCAGGCATATTAGTCTACATTTCTTCTCAATTGAGAAGTTAGATTCAAAGGAAAGATTTACCACATATTTGTTCTGTCATCAGGAAATAAAAATGCTATATTTCTATTTGTTCTCTTTTTAATTTTGATGCCCCCCAAAAAAATGTTACTGAGAATTGCATGCACACAATTGTCCTGGTGACTTCTACATGGTTCTTTTTGTTTGTTTGTTTGTTTTAGCAGTAGTCTGAGCTTTTGTAAGAGTCTATGTGCTCCAAATTTTGTTGGTCAGACTAAAACAATGTTAAAGAAAACAAATTAACCAATGTAACTAAACTTTAAGACAGATTTTTATCCTTAGAATAAAAGGATAGACTAATAGACTAAGTGAAAACAGAAAGAATGGTTTCCATTAAAAAAAAAAAAAAAAGCGGGAAAGCAGGCAGGGGGAGACAGAGAGGACAAGCAGGAGGAGTGATATGGAAAAACATGGACTTCCAGAATTTAACAGATTGCCCTGAAAAGCAGAACGAGAGCTCACTGGAACAAAGAAATGCATCATTAATACATAGAAAAGACCAAATACAGTAGATATGGAAAAGAGAGTAAATTCTGGTGGTAAACATTGAAAGTGAGCTATAAATGAAGGAGAAGGAGCTGCAGGAGAAATGAGGCATGAAACGTCCAGATTACCATCAAATACTATCTATTGTGTTATATGGCTGAAGAGAAGTCCTGAAAGCATTGTTTAGGTGATGTTACAGAGTTGATGATCACAGTATTCCAACTGTACAGACCAAGAGTATTATCTAAAACCTGAATGGTGTGGCACCCACTGTTCACATATTGTAGTTAATCTGTTTAAAGATTAGTTTAGACCTGCCAAGGAACCACAGACAACCTGCACAAAAGATTGAGTATATTGAACATTTTACTAAGTAATAGCTAGTCTACAACTAGTTGAATGTGACTTTTGTGCATTTTAATTATGTATTTCAAGAAAATCTAGTATATTGAAATACAGAGGAGGTGTCTGAAGGACATAAATTAGCGAAGCTGTTTATTTCTTGCCAATCTTTCAGCTATGAGAGTTCCATTATCTTCTCTGCACTGGACTGTACTGGAGTAATTTATTCATATTCATGAATATGACAATACCTTCAGACTGTATTTTGCTTCTGCTGTTATCTGATTACTTCAGGGATATGTTTTTTTCAAGCTTTCCATCCACCAATGTTTAACGGTACCTAGTTGCATAATTGCTGTGGAAGATCTTTGAAATACCATTATAATGGATACTAAATACAGACTTTTTCAGATCAGGATTTTTCAGCACTGACTTCTTTGGAAAAGAGGTGAGCAGTCTAGGTCAGGTTGGCAGATACATTTAAATACAACAGTTCAAAGAATCAAACTGTGCTAACTGAAGATGCACAAGTTCTTTATCTCTTATGACACTCAAGATCAAAAGGAACCTATCGGTTTTCTTGCTCTTGCTTTCAGAAATGCAGAAGCAAAAGTTTGATTTGCTTTGGTTATTTAATGGTTGGGCAAGATATGTGATCATACAAGCATTGTACATTTTGAGGAAACAAAAGAACATTTTGATTTTATATTCTGTCTTTTGTGCTTGGAAACGGTGAGTTGTCCCTTACTGACATCTATCTTTGATTATCACTCATCCCAATGCACAGATAACCTGTTGGAATTGTGCATTAATAGTACAGCATATACAGAAAGATGTCACCAGGGTTTTCACGGATAATAAGCTTTTTTACATATCTGTCTGATTTCAGAAATAAACCTGAAAAGATATTAATGACCTTGCTCCTAACCTAGAATAAAGTGAGATGTACATTTGTTGCAAATTGATACAGCTTCTTTGACTGTTTAGCACTAACCTGATTTACACATAAAAAGAGTCTGTGCCAGTGATAGTAAATGTATTTCCTGCACCATTTTAGCAGTTTGTTCTTGTTTCATCCCTAATCCTGTATTTGGATGACATAAAAAAGAGCTACAGAAATATTGTACTCACGATTAGGAGAAGGTTTGTTTACCTTGGCTTGCAGATTCCCTTCTCTCCCATGGGTGAATTATAACTCCCACTGAATTTTAACTCCCATTAAAGTCTTTGTAAAGAAAGGGCAGGATATCTTTCAGAATTTATTTTCCAAATAAATGAGAGGTCTGCATTCTGGCAAAGGAATTAAAACACAGTTAATTCTGAAGAGATGCATTCTGCTTTTGTTCAAGTACAGCATTGTCTACCAACATACACACACACGCACAAAATAAATAAATAAATAAATAAAATAAAATCAAGTTTCTTGCTCATCATATGTCAATGAAGAAGTTTGAAGGCTGTGTATTTTTTGTGTAATGGGCAAGCACCAAATGTGTGTGTTCCCGACTTTGAGGATCTGAGTCTGTACAATTAATAAAGTTAATTAACTACTAATATTAATAAATTAATATTTTATTATAGTTACAATATTACTGTGCAGTTGTTACTATGAAAAGATCTGGACCATACTCCTGTGAAGGTTGTATATTTTCAAGGCCTCCTGCAATTCAGCTGACTAAATGCAACAGTGAGCCTTGTAACAGCTGTTGCCTGGCCAGAAATAGGTGTTGCTCTGAGAATACAAGAATGGCCATGAGGTAGCAAGTGTTTTTCTACAGCTCAGAAGTGAGCTGCACTTAGCAAGGATTGAAGTAATTAGTTTCTATGTGTTTGAGGTTTTTTTTGTTTTGTTTTGTTTGTTTGTTTGTTTGTTATTTGAAATGGGTGAGGGAGGAAAGGAGAAGAGAGATGGTTAAAAAAAAAATCAAAAATGACAATTTCACATTTGGAGGAAAATGTGAGGAAAAAACAGGCATATTTGGGAAGGTGAAGCAACAGCCGAGTCTGCTAGTTTGCTTGTATATTGGCAATGAAATTGCCATTTTTTATTATTCCTCTTTTCAGCTGTGGCAAGAAAATAACATAGCATCAAGAAGGCCTGTTAACTCTGAAATGTGACAGTATGATCCAGGAGTTCCACACCAGCCTTGGTCTCCAGGCTGAAGAGTTTTCAACCTAGTGAAAGAACAGTAATGTTGTGAAAGGAGGTCAGTCTTTTCTAACCAGAATTGGATTCTCCCTTCTGCCACCTGTCTCTCCACCAAATGCTTTTCTTCCTCCCACAAATTCATCTAAAGAAAGGTGAACTCGCTCTTCTGAGATCAAGACATTATACTGGAAAAGTTCTTCTAATCAATTCTGTCCTTTCTTCTCTCTCACACATGAGCACTGTGATGAAAGGAAACATTGGGCAAAGCTTTCTGCAAAACCAGATTCTCTGTCCTTATCAGTCACCATTTTGCTCTGTAAAGGAAGAGGCTCATAAAGTTGGTTAAGTATAGAGAAAGAGTTGTTGTAAGCTCTTGGGAGAGTCCAAACAATCAAGAACAAGAATCAAGAATTACAAAACTTCCCATTATTTGCCCATAATTTTATCTCCTTTCAGTATAAATTTATTAGTATTTAAATCTCTTCATCTTTGAACATAAGCATTATTAGGGCCCCCATCAGCATATAGACAGCAATTACTTGTGGGTGTTTCTCTGCAAAACTTCCCATCAATGAGGTGACTAATAATTAGGATGGTCTCCAGCTAATGGCACTGTGTTATGATTGTGATATTTTCTGTATGAACTTATGAAAGCTATAGACTGCACATGGTGGAGTGGTATATTTGTTTGTAATGAAAGGTGAACAAAGCTATGTGAATTTTCCTCCTGCTAGGACACTAATTCTTGCCTTACTTAATTCTAAACTGCAAAGTGTAACAGAGAGATTAAACATGGAAACAAAAGACCAAGCAACATAGTAGTTGTTTCATTGTTTTCAGTCAAAGTATTTCTCTGAAATATTTGCAGGAACTAGATCAGAAGTTAAGGGTTTGATAATGAAATTAGCAGACGAAATTCTGTTTCATGCAGGCTGCAGGTAGAGACTAGATTAATGGATCACAATGAGTGCTTCAGCTGTTAAAGTCTGTCAATTAAATAACTCATTTTTAATTTTGCAGGTATAGTCATGCTAAGTAATTAGGAGTGAGAATACTGTTACATCTCCAAGAATGTCTGGCAATTTACATTTATAGGTCATAGGATATCATTTGTCATGCTTACTAGATGCCAAAACAGATTTTAGTGGGAATACTGATTTTGCGTTTTGACATTTGTTTTGGAAGGCAGAAAGGGAAGAGGTCACTTGTTTGATTTTATTTATTTGCAGCCACCCAGACAGATTAATTGAACTTGGCTCTGCTTCATGAAGGAGACTTTACTGCTGTCTCCTTGTGAAAAGACCCTGATTTGGCCAATGTTTTAGATGGAACTGAGTAGACTCTTATCTTTAGACCAAAAGCTGTAAAAAATTTGTATTGTATTTGAACGTAATAACAAAGAACAGCAACAACAACAACAACAACAACAACAGTTCTGAAAATAGAATGAGTAGGAACAGGAATAAATTCCAAGTTCATAACAGACCAATTATTTTCTTTCAGGATTGCTCTTAGTTGAGAACATCTGCAATTTTTTGTATTCTTTTCTTATTTTTTTATAATCACATCTGTGATCTGTCTGTGTGTCTTCTGCTTTCTTCTCTCAACAGTCTCTCTTGTGTTCCAGACACACAGCTTGCTGAGCACTCATCCTTGGCATGTCCCACCCTGCACTCAAGGAAGTTTTTTTTTGTCTTTTGTCTGAACATGCCCAATTGCAAGAGAAGGTGCAATCTCCTAAGAGGATCTGCACATTTGCCACCAATTTTGTCAATGCTTTCCTACTTCCTCTGTTTAAACTAAGTGAGAGTGCTGAACGATATTTAAATGTCAACTGTTGTTCAGAAAACTACATTCTATCTAATTTATTTTTTCCATTGACATGTTTCAGATCACAGTGCCTAACTATTAGGTTTCTAAAAATCACATTTAGCTTAAAAAAAAAAAAAAAAAAAAAAAAAAAAAAAAGTATTCTTTGTCTTCAAGTTCCTAAATAAATTTCATGCCTTGACTTTAGTTTTCATATAACCATTACATTAAAATTCCAGTTTCAAATACAATAATAGTAAAAATAATAAACTATCTTTCCCAAACTAGAAAAAGCTAACAGACTATCTTATGGCCAATAACATTGTTAGCACTTAAGTAAATTCTCATGCAACTGTTCTTGCTGCTTTCATTATGTATTCGTGTATGGTTTTTTTCCCCAACCTTCCACACTCGAGACCAATAAAACCAGATATTTTGTCCCAAGCTATTTTCTTGCTATAACATAATGCTTTGGAATATTGTATATATGTTCTCTAATCAAAGCAGAGGACTATTCTACCCATGCAATAAAAGGACATCTCCTTGTAAGCTAAGTAAATGGAGTCAGATGTACATACACTAAGATAATGCAAAGAATGCTTAAATATATATTCTCACAAAAACCTAAACACTGAACTGTTGAAAGATTTGATTGTGTTTATGCCTGTTTATTACTACAATACATGACAGCCAAGTGGGAATTTTGGGGTCCATTCCTAGCTCTTTCACTTCAACTACCTGCTGTGATCTTCTGGGGTTTCTAGACAGAAATAGAGAATACAAAAATCTCATGATTTCATAAAGATTCGTGTAAAGCAATGTGAACCTATTTGGTGGGAAATGGGAATACTAAACTTATTTAAACAGAGTTATCTGACACTTACATGGCTAATCTAAGTATCTATGCACTAAGTGCATCTCTGTGTAGTATGTTACTAACATAGCTATATATAGACATGGTTATGGCTTCTAGTAAAACACTCCTTCAAAAGTAAGTTGTTATCACTGCACATAAAACAACTCACACTTCTGGAAAAGGGTAGGTATTTTTATGCTTGTTTTGTATGGAGTTCCATGGAACATATGGCTCTTAAAGATGGATGAACAGCTCATACATCTACTTGTTTTTACAAAGAAATCAATGTGCATTTCAAAGAATTTATGTTTAGACAGACAGATGAGGGAATATTAAGTTAAAAATCATCAAGGAAGCCATTAATACACAGACAAAGGCTAAAATTGATTCAGCTTTCTGATATTTCATCAAACACAGCATTCTGGAGTCAACAACTAAACACTACTGATTCTGATTAGACAGTTATTTCTTCTGATTCTAAATCAGCTTTTGAAGGATTTCATAATCCTGTAAGGCCATTCTTTGTCTACTGAAACATTAATCTTCTAAATATTGTTAAGCTTGCCTACATTCTTACCCTGCAACAAAAATGAAGGTAGCTTACACCTGCAGATGTGAATGTGGACACTTCATTTGGCACACTAATGGTCCCATATGCCAAGCACATTTTAATATAATCATAATATGCTTCCAACATAATAAATTAGTCATGAGTCAGTATGAGATACAGAGAAGGTTCAAACACAATACATCTTACATACAGAACTAATTTCTATTGGTTCTAATTGGGTTAGCTTTTCTCTCTTTAAAATGTAAGCCTTTTAGCACTAAAGGCATAGTTCCTATCTGTTATTGTACAGAACCTTTGCAATTTTTTATTAGGTGTACCTAGCCCTGCAGACTGTGTTTAACTTTGTCTGTGAGTAAGCACTACAGTGGGTATCAGGGTTGTGGTTATTCATCCATTCAATTACAAATCTTGCTTAAATGTGGTCCTCCTCTCCTCTGTTTCCTTCTGAGGAGGGCAAGGGAAGAGGGGACTCACTTTGATATGGACCTACCCAGGAACCAAAACTCTCCAGGGTACTTGCAGTCAGAGGTACAATTCTGAATGTATCTTATGAAACTGTGATCATCCTGGAAGTGCTCTCTGCAGCTCTGTATTCACAAGACAACCTGTTTTTGTGGCATCACCTTACATGTACAGAACCGGCAAAACCTTATGCCATACAGAAAGACTTGATACAGCTGTTGTATGTCTGTCTCTTGCCTAACACTTCCAATATGGAAATTCCCATATAGAAAAGTTTTTAATGTATTTTTCAAACAAGCACTTTTCTTCAGATTAGGGGCCATGATTCTTTATAATTTGCACAGGGATTGTATCCAGAGATGCCTGTCAGAATCCTATTTTATTGGACACTGTACAGACATACCATAAGAGACAATCTGTTGCCTGCGTGTATGTAAAATATAAAAACACAGTATGGGTTGGCAAGAAGGAGTTATCAGTAAAAGCAAGTGAATTACATGCCATTACTGAAGTCTCAGCTTACCCTGCTTCAATATTGTCATTCTGAAGCATGCTGTGTGCTTTCTGTATTCTACTACACACAGCAGCTTGCAAGTGCAAATATCACTCCTATTCATAACCGGCATAACCGCAAGGTTTTGCATCCCTTTTCAGAATTAGAACTGTTTTAGCATAAAAACAAAAAGAACAATAAGTTTATTTTTTGCAGGTTTTTTTTTTTTTGGGGGGGGGGGGGGGAGAGTGGGTTGTTTTTTGGTGGTGGTAGTGCTGGAGTTTTTTGTTTTTTTCTTGTGACGAAGTAGTAAGAATTCCGGTTTACATTAGATTCAGACTTTTCTCTTTAAAGTGTTTAAACTTTTCTAAATTAATCTAAAAAATAAAAACATCTATACCACTAGGGAAGCCCTGTCAGAGGCAACAGATGCTAGACTTGTGCGTATTCTTCAAAAGCAATCAGTCTACTTTCAAAAACCACTTCTAAGATCTCCTCTTATGGCCAAACTACTGTATATTAACCCCAAAGAGCTCCTTACAAGCAGCTTTTCTTCTTTGAAGTGTGGTTTCCTGTTCACAGATTAAAAATGCACTATATTGATAACAAGTTACAGATCTTCAGACTAAGTGTTATTTAGGCAAACCCAGATAGGACCAGTTCTTAGTCTCTTTTGTGGGTGGTGACCACAAGTTAATGCCTGTGATCTCAGTCCATTATCAATGAAATTTAACCTTTTCACATGAAAAATCAACAGTGTTGTCACCCCTCCAAGTAACTGCATTAGAGAAGTAAAGCTTTGACATTTTCAGAAAGAACTTAATCCTTCTGAGTGTTTTGATACCTTAGATCTACCCTGTACCCTATGAAAAATTTATGAAAAATCTCATGAAAACATTTCAGCTGAAAACACCATCAAGTGCCAGCTTACAAAATATTTTGTTTATAAAAATTCTTTTTGCATAGAAACACTCTTACTATTTGTTTAACCAGATGAAACTTAAAACAGATGAAATAAATAAATAAATAAATAAATAAATAAATAAATAAATAAAAGGTGATTCATCTTTTCTCTTTCTGGAAAAGCCTCTCAAATCTTTTAGGAGCTTTCTCATTGTTTGTGTTACCCAAATGTGCTAAGCCTCACATATTTTCATATTAAAATATGAGCATAAGTTTGGATTCTGTATCTCAGTTTGGATCCTAAAAGATTCTACTACAGATTCTCAGGAAAGATAGAAAATGTAAAATATGATACAAGATCATGGCATTTTACAACTGAAGCATTTAGTTGCTTTTTTTTTTTTCTTTTTTTTTTTCTTTTTTTTTTTTTTTTGTCACTGCTAATATACCATACTTACACAAGAGAATAAAACTGCTCTATTGGGTTTATGTGGCAAAATTTTGGTAGCCAGGTGGCTGCAGGGGTAACCTCTCAGAAAAGAGTCCAAAATTGCCCCATGTTAGATAAGAGCCAGTTCCAGCCAGCTCCAAAAAGGGACCCTCTGCTGGCCAGAAACAAACCAACAAGCAATGTGATTGTGCTTCTGTGAGAGCATAGGCAAGGAACAGAAAAAAATCCAGTACAAGAGCCACTGAGAGAGGTGAGTAAGCAAATGTGCAAGAAACAATCCTACAGCCCCCCAGGTGAGTGCAGCAGGAGGGCAGGAGGTGCTCCAGGCAGGCAGCAGCAGTTCCCCTGCGGGCTGTGCAGGGAGAGGCCCCCGGTGGAGCAGGCTGTCCCCCTGCAGCCCATGGGTCCCCCACGGAGCAGATCTCCACGCTGCAGCCCCCCCGTGGGTGGAGGAGCCCCCGGTGGAGCAGGTGGATGTGGCCTGGAGGAGGCTGCGGCCCATGGAGAGCCCCCGCAGGGCAGGAGCAGGCCCCGGGCCGCAGCTGCAGCCTGTTTGTTCCCCAGGGGTTGTTGTTGGGGCCTGTCCTCTTTAATGCTTTATTGATGATTTGGACGAGGGAATTGAATGCACCCTCAGTAAGTTTGCAAATGACACCAAGGCTTAGGGCAGAGTGGCTGGAAAGCTGTGCAGAGGAAAAGGATCTGGGGGTGTTAATCAATGCTCACCTGAACATGAGCCAGCAGCGTACACAGGTGGACAAGAAGGCCAACGGCATCCTGGCTTGTATCAGGAATAGCATAGCCAGCAGGACCAGGGAGGTGATCGTCCCCCTGTACTCTGCTCTGGTGAGCCTGCACCTCGAATGCTGTGTTCAGCTTTGGGCCCCTCACTACAAGAAGGTCATCAAGGCTCTGGAGAGTGTAGCCACAGAAGGGCTACAAAGCTGGTGAAGGGCCTGAAGGTCCTACGAGGAGTGGCTGAGGGAACTGGGGTTGGTTAGTCTGGAGAAGAGGAAGTTCAGGGAAGACCTTATTGCTCTCTACAACCACCTGAAAGGAAGGTGTGGGGAGCTGGGGGTCAGCTTCTTCTCACAGGTAACTAGTGATAGGACCAGAGGGAATGGCCTCAAGTTGCACCAGGGGAGATTTAGGCTGTACATTAGGAGACATTGCTTCTCAGAAAGAGTAGTCAGGCATTGGAACAGGTTGTCCAGGGAAGTGGTGGAGTCTTTGGCCCTAGGGATGTTTAAGGAAAGGTTGAACATGGTACTCAGGGACTTGGTTTAGTGGGTGATGTTGGTAGTAGGTTGATGGATGGACCAAAAGATCTTTGAGGTCTTTTCCAACCCTCATGATTCTATGATTCTATAAGAGGAGTCCACGCAGGAGCACATTGGTGCAGCTTGCTCCTGACAGATGGACCCTGTGGTACAGAACCATGTCTGAGCAGTTCTCTGAAGAGCTGCAGCCTGTGGGAAGCCCATGCAGGATCAGTTTGGGAAGGATGGCATCTCATAGGAGGGACCAGCGAGAGAGAGTGAGGATGAAGGAGTGGCAGATGATGAAGCGTTATGGACTGATTGCAGCCCTCATTCCCTATTCCACTGCAGGGCTTCGGGGTAGGAGGTAGATGCATGTGGGTGGGGGTGTGGTGGTTTTAGTTTAGTTTGCTTTTAGCTTTCACTGCTCTGTTTTGTTATTCATTGGTAATAAAGTAAGTTAATCTTCCCTAAGCCACGTTTGTTTTGCCCATAACAGTTACTAGAGAGTGATGTCAATATCCATAAGTTTTTCCATCTTATTTTCAATCCCTGATCCATTAAGGAGGGGGAGTGAGCAAGTGGCTGTGTGGGGATCTGGCAGCCAGCCAAGTCAACCCACCAGAACTGCTCAACATAAGAGCTGTTGGAATGCAGCTATGTATACATTATAGTAAATAATATTTTCATGCTAAACAAAGAGAATCAACTGGCTTTATGGAGACTACTTGTTGTCTTTTTGGGAAAACTGTTGTGTAAGGAATCTTAAAGGGAAAAAATGAAGAATACTTGAATTACATTGCTGAATTTTTTCTGTTCTTCCTATTTTTCAATTTTACAAAATAATTACATTCATAATTTAGGGGCACTGACCAAGTAGCTCAGGATATCTTTTAAACCATTAGAGAAGAAAGAAAGAAAGAAAGAAAGAAAGAAAGAAAGAAAGAAAGAAAGAAAGAAAGAAAGAAAGAAAGAAAGAAAGAAAGAAAGAAAGAAAGAAAGAAAGAAAGAAAGAAAGAAAGAAAGAAAGAAAGAAAGAAAGAAAGAAAGGCAAGATTATTATGCAACATCTTGATTTATTTACTTGGAACTCAAGATACATTTTTAACATACTGGTAAAAATAAGAACTGCAGTTCTTTACAGGTAATTTCATTGTAATTTTTTTTCTAAGAAAAGGAATTTTTAGCTCCTTAAATCCAGCTTTTCTCTTTACGGTAACACAAAGTTTTGGAAAAGTAGAGCAAATAAAATGGAATTTCATGATACTTTAAGAGACTCATTCATATGGGATTCATATGGGGTCCAAATGCATAACCTTGATGCATTTTTCAATCTAATTTTATTTTCTTTAGAAGTCAAAGCATATAAAAACTACTGTAAAATTAATGGTTCTCTACTCCAAGCTACTAAACAGCTTTGTTTACATCTGTTTCAGTGAAGTTCAGAAAACTGTAGGCATCATTGTGAGCACTATGGAGATACAGACTGAAAGCTCAGGAGCTGCCCCTACAATCTCTTTTGAATTGAAATAGATTCCTTCTGACTAAGTGTTAAGCATGTGAACTGTGACACTGTAGTCTGTAGGACTACTTGATGCAAGATTAGTATTTGTATAGCATTTTGCAAGACTTTTACACTTTTGTAGAATCTACCAATATATCAGTAAAACAGTAACTGTTTCATTCCCTCTCTTCTGTAATACCAACAACTTATTCCAGGTGAGCAGCTGGCAAATACCAAAACCTATGATTTTCACTTTTGTGGAGGTATTTGTGTATATATATATATATACACATATATATACACACACATATAATATATATACATATATATATGTGTGTGTGTGTATATATATATATTATATTATATTATTATTTATTTATTATATATATTATATATAATATATATGTATATATAACTAGGTATATATTAAAAAGCAAATTTGGTTTACTTTTCAGTGATTCTTTTAAATGAATATATCTTGCTGATGTATGTGTAGAGTCAACACAGTGCTATAAAGGAGCAGTAACAAAACACTTCCTACTAGAATATTCAGAACAAACTGAAGGAAAATAATTATTCTTGAGCAGACTTGACAATGAAATTGCACATGTGGTTGATTGGTTGGTTTGGTTTGTTTTTCTCTCTTAAAATGAAGTAAATAAGGTTCCTTAGGTGTCTGTTGTGATGACAGTTTTTAAGATGCCTTTGGAATATCATCTGCAACATATTTTTATATTTTCAACTTTATAGCTTCTTCTGTATATAAAGACCTGGTCTCTGGAACTGAAGTTGGAATGGGTGGAGAAAAGGATTTGCACATGTCAATTGAATTAAAAAGGCTTTGTCAGTTTCATACAAAAATTCATGAACTAAATTGTATTTAATTAGTTAATTTTTAGTGCTCTGAAGTGAGAGCCCAATATCAGTTTTAAATTGTATTATTAAATCATATTATTAAAATAGATGATCTATCTCTCTATTATACGGTTTGTGAATATTTATAAGTAATAAGTAAACCTTTTCAAACTTGACTCAGTGATGAGCAAATTTATGATATAGTAAGTATTTTAAGCATAAGCAGATCTTTTTTTTTTTTTTCTTTTCTTTCAAAGAAAAGAACGAATAGCTTTGTATCAAATGCTAGTTTAATTTATTTTACAAATATGAGGCGGTAATACCTTGGATTACTACTTGTTATTTAATCACTGTATTATTTCAAGGAAAAATAATCACTTCAACTAGCTATGAAAAGAAGAATATTATCATTACATGGTAATATGTAATGACAATACATATTATCAGTCTGATTCAAATCCTCTGTAGTGCCAATCCTGCTTCCCTATGAAACCTTAAGTTAATTTAAAATTGATCATTATTTCTGTATTCTTTTCTTACACTTTGGAAAATCCTATATTGTCTGATTTTTCTACATACAGTTAGCACTCTTCTTGTACCTGAGTGCTTGTTGTAAGGTGTTTAGGTGTTTACCTTTTTCCTTTAGTAAGTACCCTGATACATTTTGAAACTTGTCTGTGCCCGTAGCTACTGACATTTCTGGGGCTTATTCATACCCAAGCACATTTGTAATTCTCTTCATCACATTTTCTTTTACATTCCTTTTTATTTAATTGATTTTTGCTACGGCTTAACTGCACCCAGCTTTTGTATTATTGGAGAAGGTGTAGAAGCAATCCTGATAAGGAAACTACTACATGACCTAATCCAAAAATCTGTATAAGGAAAACTGTTTGGTATCACCTTTATGTCTGAATATCACTACTACATCCTCTGGAGGAATACCTGTGTCTGAAAGTTATTCTTGCATAGTCAGCATCATACAGTGTTATACATTTTTTATATGTAGACTTGTGATGTGGTTTTCTTTTTTTTTGTCTCTTCTTTTTATTGAAAATTGATCTCTCCTTTTTTAAAAATTGTGTGAGAACATATAAGACTATGAAAGCAAACAGAGAAGTAAAAAAAAAAAATTTAAAAATCAGTAAATGGAAAAAAATCTACCACAAAACAATCTGCAGTGAAGAAGTTGATCTGTGAAATGAACTTGAAAATAAGAAACTCCTTAAATTAGGTTTCTAGGCTCACTCACATATTTTAGACCTGCAGCACAGCAAAAAGATACTAGTACTGTGTGAAATCTGAGTCTTGGATCAGTTCTAAAGTTTAGTTTCGTGCATAAGTTGGAGGTCAAATACTCACTTTTTTAGGAAGGCACAAAACCATTGGAAATCAATTATAAGACTTAGACTTCAATGAAGCTAAGAGCATTGGGTGCATCACTTGGTCAGTCTCTTTATCAGTATTTCATCTCAGCTTCTGCACAGTTTTGTTTTTTTTTTTTTTTTCTTGTTCTCTACACATAAGATTTGTCTCCCACTCTAAAAGAGTAACTTTTTTTTTTTTCTTCGCTTTGGTAATGCTGTAGGCATTTCTAGTGTTAAACAAATAAGTAAAAAGTATAATCCTGGAGCAAAATCATAAAAGGCCTTACTCTTTCTTCATCTGTCTTGGATAGCTTGTTCTGCAGATTGTCCCATATTGCGTCTCTGAGAAATATCAAAGAAAACTAAAGATGTTCAACACAAATGCACTTTATATGGAAAAATTGGAGGCTAACAATGAAGCTCATTGAGCCACTTGAAATTTCTGTACGTATGTTTTGAGCTCTTTTTCCTGCTTCCTCTGACCTTTGGTTTGTTTAATGTTGTGAATTGCTCAATGTATATATTCAAACAAATTTCTTCTTTACAGAAACTGTTTGGCATCTGTTCGCCCTTGTAGCTTATCCCCCCTTGATTGCAGTGATGTAACTAAACACAGTCTGTTGCTATGGCAGTGATCAGCCGTGTATAGCGTGAGCTGCTATGATTACAGGTCTGCACCGCTCGACTGTTTTTTTCCAGTCAGTTCACAGAGATATCTTTTGTTTCACAGTATATTCCAAGTTGTGTTATTAACATGCTTAACCAATTTGTGCCCATAAGAGTGCCTCTTGCTGTAGAAAATACATTCCCCAAAGGGCTTCCGATATACCCTTTGTGCACATGCAGACACAGTACTCCAGCTAGCATTTACGTCTTTGAGAGGCGTAAATTATATGTGTGGCGAAGGGCATATAGAAGGCTTGATTTCTGATGTGAAATGGCACTTAAAGCAATTCTTCTTCCTAGCTCTACAGGCAAACAGGCCCAAGCAGGAAGAATGGGGCAAGTTGTGAGCAGTGATTAAGTAAAAGGGAGAGCGCTGGGCCCCTGCCAGGGGCTTTCCCTTACCACACTTTCACAGTCCTTTTATTTTTCCCTTCATTTTCTTTTTAAGAACAAAGGTTGTGCTGCAATTTACAACCCATGTCCATGTTCTGAGAAGAACATGTCCATGTTCTGAGAATTTACTGACAGTATCCCTGCCTGTGGAAGAACTCTGATTCAGTTGCTAGGATCACACAGCACTGGCTCAGCCTTTCTCACATGATGTGTAGCAAACATTTCTTTCTAAGCTTATTTAGCTACAGTCTGCAGTCGGAGGCAGGTTGGACAGAAAAACTCATTCTGCTTAATTTTGTGGTCATTGATGCCTCATACTAAGATATAGCTCTGAGCTCTCATGCACAATTTATTAATATGACATAAGCTCAGCTAGCATTTATCTACAGTTTTGCATTGGGTTAGCAAATTCTTTTGTCAAATTGCTCCCAATGCTTGCCAAGCACACTTATATATATATATATATATATATATATATACATATATATATATATATATATATATATATATATTCTGCTTGTCAAGTACTTACTTAAAACTAAACTTTATGGTGCTATTGTATGTACTATTTTTTGGAAAGTTGGGAAAAAATATGTCTATTTCTTGGCCTCCAAGTGCAGAACTGAATTTCCCTGCCTACCCCCAATATCCCCCCCCCCCCAAATCCACATGAAAACTATAAAACAAAACCTGCATGGATGTGAAACAAGATGAATGGGAAGAAGTATTCTGATATTTGGTACACCTTCTGTACTACAGTCTTTGGATAACACTAAACCATGCTTCATCATATGTTTTTCCCCTGCATTTAGATTAC
The DNA here is from genome assembly GCF_963932015.1 of Anas acuta. Taxonomy (NCBI): domain Eukaryota; kingdom Metazoa; phylum Chordata; class Aves; order Anseriformes; family Anatidae; genus Anas; species Anas acuta. The sequence continues at coordinate 22,571,051 of NC_088988.1, read as the reverse complement.
ATACTTTATCTCTCTGTAAAACCAGTTTGCTTTGAGATCCCAGGACATTTTAAAGTATATAAGTATGTATATAAATATAAATTATTCTTGATTTCACCACTTTCTCTCATTCTCTTCCCCCATCTTTGTTTACTTGATAACAGAACAGCTCCATGAGGAAGCAGGGAGCAATTTAAAAATAACTTTTTTTTTTTTTTTTTTATAATGTATGCAAGAGACACGAACTTTGCAAGCACTGGTATTTTGATATTTTATTTTATTTTATATTATTTTATATTATTTATTTATTTATTTTGGATAATGAAGGTGAACAAAGGTTGTTTATTTCCACTAATTCTCTGTGCTCCTGGGCATGGACAAATGCTGTCTGGCCCTGGAATGCAGCTGAAGGCTATTTTCTTTCATTTATTTCCATATTCTTTATCAGTTGTGGTTTTTTGGTTTTTGTTTTCCTAATTCTAGAAATATAAAAGAAAGACAAAAGAACATCCTTCTGTATTCTATAGTAGTGTCCTCTTTTTTCTGAATTTCTATTATCTTTCAGAGTGTCAACAGTATAGAATGCTGTGCTTGGTGCTTAGGGGCATGGTCTAGTGTGTGATATTGGTGGTAGGGGGGTGGTTGGACCAGATGATCTTGGAGGTCTTTTCCAACCTTAATGATTCCATGATTCCATGATAAATTTTGCGCTTACATTTAGAGAGAGAACAATAGTATGTGTGCATGAGTGTTAGTTATGAATTCATTTGGGATTTTGACATAAAATTGTAACTAGTTAAATATCAAAGGATGTTGATGCCCTAACACATTAATTAATTATACAATGGAATGAAATCATAGAACCATCACTGATTATTTCCCTGTCTAAATGATTGGCATTTAATCAATTAAGTGGAACTATACCAAAATCCAGTAACTGAAGTAAATTAGCTTAGTTCTTTCCACTGAATACACTTTTTTGATTTGTGGCTCTGGTTGTAATTTCTAGCACATACGCTGTGGACGTAAAACACTTAATGTCTTACAGACCTTTGCAGGCCTCACTAGTTAAAAAATATTTTCGGTCTTGCCAGTCACAGCAAGATTTAACTAACAAAGACGTGGATTTAAAAGAAAATAAATAAATAAATAAATAAGTATTTACTGCCTAGAGCCTTATCTGAAAGATTTCAATCAATACTGTTGTCTATATGCCTGCCTACCTGACCCACTTTTGGTGAAGAAGGGGTTGCATAACGTAAATAAAGGTGCATGAACCTGTAACTGCCCCATCTGAGCAGAGTTCCTATCAGCAGAGCCTGTCATTCCACTGCTCTGTTACCTTCTGCAGCTGCAGGAATGAACCGCTTCTGCTCTGACCTGGCCACGTTGCATTCCCATTATTTTCCAAATAGCCCCTTGCCCCTAAAGAACCAAAATACTTCCCTCTGAGTGTAGGCTGCTGTTAAGTTGAACTAGTAGCAAGTGGTAGTTTCCAAACCAGTAGTCTCTTTAGTGATGTGAGGATCTGGTAAATACTTGATGGCTATTGTGCACCTGTAGTGACACAAGAGCTCACAAGAGCACAGAGAAGGTATTTAGGCTATGCTCTTTTTCTTCATTCTCTTGATATCATTTCACCTGATTATCCACTGGGAAAAGAGCATCTAGGAAATTTTCCTTGTGTGTCTTGGTTGCAGTTAGCTGGAGTTCTAATTCAGGTGCAAATTAGTATAGTCTACTAGCATAATTAATGCACAAGCAAAATATTTATTTATTTTAATGGGCATTTTATCAAAGAGGTTAAATGAACACACACATATATATTTTGTTGAGATGGCACCTTCCTCAGTTATAGTTGTGGCAAGACAGTTTTGCTGTTTGGGTTCTGATTAAGAAATAATACGGGTCTTTCTTGTTATGGAGAAACTCATTAGGTAAATACCACAGTGCTCTTAGGCCCTCCTAAATTCCACTTAAGATTTGCTGGCCTATATCATAGCAAGATTGAAGTTTCTAAGTGTTGTTACTATATCAAACCGTTGCTGTTGAGAGGTGGTGATATTGTGCTGATAGTTTAAAAGGTATTTCTTTCCATGTTAAAGGTAGCTGAAACCACAGGAGAAAAAGACTTGAAATGTATCATCAGTTCCTCTAACAATGATGCTTTATCTCTTTCAAATGAGGAAAAATGTTTAATGCAAATGACTGTCTGCATGAAAGATACTATTATACAGAACACTTGGGATTTCCTTAGAGACCAGTATGTTATAACTGGGTGCCTCAGCTGATGTTAACTTTTTGACTAAAGTACTGAAATTTTCTCCTGAAGAACAAAGGGCACTTTTCAGCACATTTGTATATTTTACTGTTTTTTTTTTGATATTTAATATGTCAAGTTCACCTTTTTAACCAAAATATTTTGTGATTTTTTTTTTGGTTTATATTTCATATCTACTTCTTTTTTACATTTTTTTTTTTCTATTTACAAAACCTGTCTTTCTCTCATATCTCAGGTAAATCATAACTGCTAATGAACATTCCCTTTAAAAAGAAGTCATAGAATCATAGAATGCTTTGGGTTGGAAGGGATCTTAAAGATCATGTAGTTCCAACCCCCCCTTCCATGGGCAGGGACACCTTCCAATAGACCAGTTTGCTGAAAGTTTCCACCTTGTAAGTAAAGCCAGTTCCCACCTTGGCTTTAAACACTTCCAGGGATGGGGCATCCATAGCTTCTCTGGGCAACCTGTTTCAGTGCCTAAAGAATTTCCTCCTTATGTCTAATCTAAATCTATCCTCTTTTCATTTAAAGCCATTCCTGCTTGTCCTATCACTACACTCCCTGACAAAGCGTCCCTCCCCAGCTTTCCTGTAGGCCCCCTTTAGGTACTGGAAGGCCTATAAGATCTCCCCAGAGCCTTCTCTTCTCCAGACTGACCAACTCAAACTGCCTCAGCTTGTCCTCATAGGAGAGGTGCTCTAGTCCCTTAATCATTTTTGTGGCCCCCCTCTGGAGTTGTTCTAATACTTCCATGTCCTTCTTGCGCTTGGGAGCCCAGAGCTGAATGCAGTACTCCAGGTGGAGTCTCATGAGAGCAAAGTAGAGGGGAAGAATCACCTCCCTCAACCTGCTGGCCATGCTTCTTTTGATGCAGACCAGGATACAACTGGCTTTCTGGGCTGCAAGTGCACATTCCTCGCTCATGTCAGGCTTACCATCAAACAACAAGTCATGAAGTAATATCTAATCTTGGTTGAATTGACAGAGGTAGAAAAAATAAAATTAAAATAAAATAAAATAAAATAAAATTTCTACTTTCAGGTATTTTGCCATATAATTTTATTTCATAGAACCACATCAGATAGTATTCAATAGTTACAAAAGTAACTGAAGACACACAACAACACAATAGATGCATAATTGCAATTATGATTCATTATAAATAAACACGATTGCAAAACCAGGATCTTCTATCTATACTTTCACTTCAGGGTCCCTTTCAAGTCACTGTTATTTCTTACATTAGTTCCAGTATTTCCAGTGAGTCTACCAAAAATAAAGCCATACTGCAGGTTGCACCAATGACCAAATAGTAAGCAATATCGGCTGTCTCTTTTTGTTTTGAAGTCTGTTCAGTAATTTTCCAACAAAATTATTATTTTTTTATTTTAATTTTAATCTCATTCAGCAATGCACTACTCATTTTTAATTTGTAGAATGCACATTCTTATCTCTAAGATTTTATGTGGGTTTTCCACCACCATGTATTAAGCAAACTTAGATTCTAATGCAAACAGAATTTAAGATGTAAGCTAGAATGGTAACTGTTTTCTCCTGTTTTTAAGAAAACAATTCCTTTATCATTGGTTTAAATAATTGCAAATTCTTGGAGGGTTTCTGGGTTTTCATCTTCCTCTTTTTTTTTTTTAATTTATTTTTTTATTATTTTTTTTTAGAACTCTCCATTCCCACCCAGGTGGTAAAGTATTTGTGACCATTAGCATTTCCAGTTTACCTAAGATTTGAAATTTTGATTATTTATACAACAGCTCTGGATCCCACATTCAGCTATTCTCTGCTGAAGATTTAGTTCTGCTGCCTCATACCTACTTCAGTCCTTTCCTGCCTGGGTTTAATCCCACATCTATCACACAATCCCAGTGTGACCTGTTCTGCCTCTCCTGACCTTGTTCCTCTCCTACTGTTCTTGACTCACTTCTGGAGGGAGCAGAAGAGAAGTTCAACAGTGTCTCTATCCATCTGTGCAGTGCAGGGAGAGCAGGAGAAGCATCTCCATGGAGTGTGAGTGGAGAGAGCAGGAGAGCTGCTGGGCTCATTAGAGACCCCTCTTAGTTTGTGAGAGCAATATTAGGCTGCTAAAAGACAGAGCTCATTCTTCTTGCTAAATAGCTCTGTTCAGTTGCCTCTACCCTGAGAGGCAGTAAACTGGGGCTGGAATTTAACATAAGGAGTCGCCTTACACCTAATGGTTTGATCACAGTTCCACCAAACATGCAGATTCCATTTTCAAGGTTTATTCATATGAACAGAAGATAACTTTCATTACACATGAGAAAACAGTGCATAGTTTTTCTAGGTGATACATCCTTTGGGTGATGTTCTGTTCCAAGAGAGTGGTGTTTAAAACAAATACCAGTTGCCTATTAAGACACAAGAATACAACAATCAGACAGAACTTAGTTTTTAATATTTGATGCTGATTGTATCACTATTCTCAATCTACATTTAAACAGTCATATTATACGAAGTGATCACTAAGTCAGAGAAATAAAATTTGTCTTGTAGTAGAATAATGAACTGTTTTCTATATATTTTTCACTCTTAACTGATGGCCACCACAATAATTGAGATTGTAAAAGAGGTTGGGTGTAGGCTAGCTCTGTTACAGCAGTTTTTATTCTTGCTTAACTTCTGCCTTTTGCTATCAAAAGCTAAAAACCATAGATGCATGAGCTGAAGGCAGATCTGGAAATTTATTTGAAATTTAATAGCAACCATACGATTGAAATACTGAAAAAGAACTTTGGTATGCTTGAAAAGCATTAATAAAGGGCAAGTGAATTCAGAAAGCCAAGTAATAAAATGCTTTCATAACAGAAATTTAAGTTAGAGGAGCATTTTTAAAAATAAAAATATAGCTTAAAAAAAAAGGAAATTGTATAAAATAATGGAAGTTCAGCAGGAACTTAATCCGTCCACTGAAAGGGTTGAAATTAGTGAACTTGTGGCTCGTCCTACTAGGAGAGGCAGGTAAAGTGGCCATCCTGGAGACATATCCACAACACGTTAATAATTAGCCATCAGTCAGAAGACAGAATAACACTTCCTTCTTACTAAAATAAATAATTAAAGAATAAAAACCTCACAAATCAAAAGGCAATGTTTCATTTTTCTATTTTATGTTAATGTTGCACTACTTCTTATGATTTTAGTTATTCTGAGAAAACTCATACTCACAGGATTTAAGGATTCGGACAAGAAAGCTTATTGAGGATTTCTGGAAAAAAAAAAAAAAAAGCACAGAAGTTATAGAATTAATTAGAAATGAATAAATGCTACGGCTACAGGCAATGACTTCTCTTTTGAGACCAGACAGGCTTTATTTATCTCCCTTGATGCATAACTTGATTTTTGTATTTTTTCTTGTTGATTCTGAAGGATTAGAACTGTGATATAATTAGAAATGTGATATAAAATTGGAAAGCAAGGCGATGACCTAGGACCCTAGAGAAATTAAAATCTATCATGCATTTTTTACTGTCTCTTGAGAAAATGTTTGGGGTCCCGTCAACTCTACTGCTTGTTACCTTCCCACATACCAGGCTAGAAAATACCTCATCTGATTCCTCTGATATCAGTTCTCTGTAGAGTGAAATATAGCAAATATACCACAGAGTTTCTTCAGATACATGGAAGAGTGCGTTGAGGAGTGAAGCACTTGTAATGGTGCTCAAATGCTCTAGGTTTATTTACCATGTCACTGAATGTCAAATGGCTTGATATTAGTTAATAAGACTGAATGTCAACTCTAAGTTAGGCAAATTAAGGTAAAATGTGATAGCATTAATTTAACGCATCAAAAAAAATCAGCAAATTCAGAAATATATATGTATTGTTTATTTTTTTTTGTTGTTGTTATTTTTTGTTTGTTTTGTTTTTTTTTGTTTTGTTTTGTATTTGCAGTTTTGATCGCGGGGCAGCTGTAGGGGTAACCTCTTGGAGAAGAGTCCAAAAGCTGCCCCATGTTAGATAAAGGCCATTTTCAGCTGGCTCAAAAGAGACCCACTGATGGCCGGAGCTCTCCGGTTAGGAGTTTCTGTCACCTGCTTAGGAAGCAGAAGCAGTAACATGGGATTTAGAGGATCCAGCTGAAGCGTCAGTGCCAGTTAGAGGAAACCATCAATGTACGGGGTTTGAAGAGAGTTTGACCGGTTTTCCAAGGAACATGTACTAGTGCTGCCTATATATGCATATAAATATCTCTACAGCTGGCTTGTATCAGACATAGAGTGGCCATCAGGACTAGGGAAGCGGTTGTCCCTCTGTGCTCGGCTCTGGTGAGGCCGCACCTCGAGCACTGTGTTCAGCGAAGAGCTCGAGGTGCTGGAGCGTGTGCGGAGAAGGGCTCTGAAGCTTGTGAAGGGTTTAGAGAACAAGTCTGGTGAGGAGCGGCTGAGGGAGCTGGGGTTGTTCAGCCTGGAGAAAAGGAGGCTCAGGGGAGACCTTCCTGTGCTCTACAGGAAGCTGAAAGGAGGCTCCAGAGAGGTGGGGATCGTTCTCTTCTCCCAAGCCCCAAGTGACAAGACAAGAACAAAAAACCTCAAGTTGTACCAGGGGAGGTTTCAGTTGGTTATCATGAAAAATTTCTTCACCGAAAGACTTGCTCTGGTGGGTTTACGTGGCAAGGTTTTGGTAGCAGGGGGACTGCAGGGGTGGCTTCCGTGAGAAGAATCTAGAAGTTGCCCCCTGTTAGATAACGGCTCCACTGCTGGCCAGAGCCAAGCCAGGAAACGATGTCGCTTGTTCCTCTGGGAGAGCGTATTTAAGAAAGGAGAAAAAAAATAACAAAAAAAAAGCTGCTTCCCAGGGAGAAAGAGAGGAGAAGCAGCCCTGCAGCCCCCCAGGTGAGTGCAGCAGGAGGGCAGGAGGCAGCAGCAGTTCCCCTGCGGGCTGTGCAGGGAGAGGCCCCCGGTGGAGCAGGCTGTCCCCCTGCAGCCCATGGGTCCCCCATGGAGCAGATCTCCACGCTGCAGCCCCCCCGTGGGTGGAGGAGCCCCCGGTGGAGCAGGTGGATGTGGCCTGGAGGAGGCTGCGGCCCATGGAGAGCCCCCGCAGGGCAGGAGCAGGCCCCGGGCCGCAGCTGCAGCCCCCCCGTGGAGAGGAGTCCCCGCAGGAGCAGGGGGGCTGGGGGGAGCTGCCGCCCAGCCGTGGGGGACCCGTGCTGGAGCAGTTTGCTCCTGGGGGATGGATGGATGGAGCCCGTGGGACGGAGCCGTGTGGGAGCAGTGCTTGAGGAGCTGCTGCCTGTGGGCAGCCCGTGTGGGATCAGCTGGGGAAGGACGGCATCCCGTGGGAGGGACCCCACGGGGAGCAGGGGCAGGGAGGGACCCTGAGGGTCACTCTGCTGAGTCTGCTTTGCCCGTCACGATAGTTGTTGAGTGATCTCCCTGTCCTTATCTCAGCCCTTGAGCCCTTTGCATCGTATTTTCTCCCCCTTTCCCTTTGAGGAGGGGTTGTGAGAGAGCGGCCGTGGTGGAACTCGGCTGCCCACCCGATTCAGACCAGCGCAGTTGCAAAGGACTGGAAAAGTTTTCCGACGAAACAAGATGTTTAACAAGGAAGTGCATAGTTTCCTTATTAAGGCTTCCTGGATAATTGGGGTTATTTCATATTCCCAGCTTGGAGGAAGAGAATTGTTGATTTCACCTTCTTTTTTCTTACATGGAAATAAAAGGTGAACTGCTCTCCAAGTACGGTCAACGTATCAGAATCAAGCTCTTTTTGTCCGTAATCCCTTCTCAAGGAAAAGATTGATCACACACCTTCCACAGATGTAGGGGAGCAGGGAATAATGTTTGAACTACTCTCATTCAAGGCAGTTTGGGCATAGTGGTACTTCTCTAGCTGTTTCTAGACGCGTTAGCAACAGAGAGTGTTGTGCCGTCACTGGGAGGCGCCTGCGGTGATGACTTCAGAAACAGAAGGGAATTGTGTCACCACAGCACTTTGGGAAGAGCTGCCTCTGCGCACGTTTAGCTGGGAGGGACAGAGAAGGGTGCTGGATGTGATGAAACCACGTGAGGATTTGTGGATCTCCCCTTGAGGTGCACAGAGAGGGACCATGCCCTTCTGTAAGTGTTTTGATGCTTGGCTGGGGAAAACAATGCGGTTTTGTTGTGAATGCTTCCTTGTAGTATTCTGTAGTTTGTGTCAAGTCCTTACAGAAGCCTCAAGGTTGGTACTTTGCTCAATGATGGAGCTGCACAGAGTGAGAACAGACCCAATGTACGGGGGAGGGCCTCTGCACGTTCTCTTCTTCCTACAGACGATCAACAAATAAGGGGAGACAGAGAAGAGTGTGCTGTGGTCCTCCCATAGACCGCAAGTACTAAAGCATAAACAAGAGGCTTAAGAGTCCCCCTGTCACGTTAAAATTCAGGACAGCAATGCACTTCATCGCATGGGCTGGCCTGTCGACTAGTGTCTCAGGCTGTGGCGTATGAAGATGCACTCCATCTGCTTTCAGGGTAGCAATGGCAGTGGGCAAGCTGCCTGACCTTAACATTTGTCATTTCATCTTTCACCAGAGTTTTGCTGGTTTCCCACGATTCAGTCTTGGTCTAGGAAAAAAAAAAAAAAAAAAAAAAAAGTGAATTCGGATCAAAATAAAAGGATTTCCTTTCCATTAGTTACGTGTTCTTAACTTGACAGATTTGATTATCGACTTAGAAGGCAAATATCTGGCCAGACTGCAAGACTTGTGCTCGCAGCGTGGGACAGCTCTCGTAAAGGTGATTCAGGGTAGCTTCTGGAAAACAAGACATCAGATCTCCCAAACAGCTTTCTTTGTGCTAATGTAGGAAGGGCGAGTAAGAGGAAAGGTAAGAGTCCAGGTACCATAAGAAGCGGAAGGTGTGAAGGAAACTTCCTTCTGGCTGGTACAGCTCCATATCTAGTTGTCAAGTATGAAGAGAGCAGCTCTAAGTTTCTCGGGGAGAGGAAAACAAAGAGACTGGGAGATTGTACAAAGAAAAAAATGGGATTCCCTATTTCAGGAAATCCTAGTAACTGGAAATAGAGATTGGAAGAGTGCTTTAAGCCAAGACAGAAACTTTTTAAAACTAAAGCCTAGGAGTTGGATGAACCAAGAAATGAATCCCTTTTGATTATGCAGTTGTGTCCAGCGTTATCTTGGGAAATATGGTTTCCACATAAAACGTATCTGGGGCTTGAAGTTCTCCTAAGGCCCTTCTCTGTGTATTCCCTACTGTTTGGTAAGCGCTGAGGTCACACTGCAGACAGCAGCACGTCCTCTCCCCACTACTTAGCTGTCTGTTCTCACAACACGTCTAGGAACAGAATGGCTTGGACACAACTGCGCCTAGGACCGAGTTCATTCAAGCTGGTGGACGAGGTAAAAGCTCTGGACAAGCGAAGGGGAGGGAGGGATGGATGGACATACAATATGATCGCTTTAATCTCATTTCTCTAAGAATCCTTGCTGAGAAAACAAAACAAAACAGAATCAAAAAGAACAGAACAGAACAGAACAAATGAAGCAAGCAGCTAGCTTGCTGGAGACATTGTCTGGGAAACAGTGAAAACACTTGCAGACAAAAAACATACCAAAGGACTAACTCTTTGAGCTTAATTCTAATCCAACAGCATAACCTCAAACTCCTGTTTCTGTTCGTCACAGGCTGGTCCGGTAACATGTCACACTGGATGACTTTGCAGCATAGATGTCAGGAATGCAGCTTGGGATCACCTCCTCCTTCTACTTAGAGGTCAGTTTGAAGGGATGAGCAAGTAATTTTTCCTGGGTTGACAGAAATCTAAAGTCTGTTTTCTAACACTCTTACAGACACTTCTCTGTCCATCGGCCTGTCCTGCCAACTCTGGTGTGAGTGTGAGGTTGTGGCAAGAGGGATTTCCCATTCCTATTTGACCTGGTGGACACCAGCTCTCCTAGGAAATGGCCCATGTTGCTGAGGAGGCAGCAGTATCAAAGCCCTTGTTGATGAAGGTACAACAAGCTGGGGAGGCTTTGGCATTTCTGCACAATGCTGCTCCCTGATTGTCACTCCAGACTCAGATTCTGAAAGAAGCAAAGCAAGCTAGAGGAAAACTGTACGTCCGGGTAATTTTCTTTCTTTCTTTCTATTTTTTCATTCTTCACTTGTAAGAAAACCTAAGTCTTTAAACCATTTGTTTGCAAACACGGCTTAATGGAAATGCTTATGGGTGTGCTCCTTCCCCTTGTTTGGAACCTGCTTAACCTCGCTTCAGCTCTAGGACACCTATGCTCAAATGTATGCTTCCCATGATAAAGCGGTGTTCTTTCGGTATTCTTTTCTGAGATGGTTGCAGGTGAGGTTGAAAAGAGTTGTCAGTAGGATTCTTCGTTTCCTTTGCAGGATCCAAAACTCCGTGTTACAGCGGATCTTCTCCTCTGATCTGAAAAGCTTCACAGGCCAAAAGAGAATTGAGATGACGAAGGAAACAGAGAATGCTGACCAGTATTTCCAATTACCACCCGTAAGTTCTGTGAAAGAATCCGGTGCATTTCTGTAGTGGTAGAAAGTTAATCAAATCATGATCGTGCACTTGAAGGCAAGCAATGCTACAAAAATGAAGAATGCAAGGCCCTGCTTAAGGGCAATCTTCAGGCTGCTTCTAGATCAACAGCTTATTTGGTTCTTCCACAACCTCATCTCCACTTGCTTAGAAGTTGTGAAGGTCGGAAGCACACTCCGTCTTTTTCATCCCCTCTGTGTATCTTTTCCCTGACAGCAACTTCTGTCTTGGCTCTTCACATCCAGCCAGAGCAGTTGCTTTGCCTCCGCAACCTGCAGGCTGTCCTCTCGTGTGTACCTGTGCTGGACTGAGGGCAATGCTTGTAACGCACACAGATGCTGTATTCACTGTGACTTTTAGAAAAGAGAGCAAGAAGCTAACCTGCGCAGCAGTTTCTTAGGTTTCTCCATATCTATCTCTCTATCTATGTCTCTGCGTATATATTTCATTACTTCTTTACTTGTTTAAAGATCCTTTAAATACAGTAGATACTTTAAGAAAGCTTACTTGTTCTTCTCCTTTACTTGTTTTTAACGTTTACTTTTCTAACCGATCCTTAATGTTACAACATTGGATTTCTTTAGTTCTCAGTCCTTAGAAGTTCTCAAAGCACATCAGTGATTTCTCTATTTCTCAATCTTTCCATCTGCATTGAGACCTCTTATCTGAATTTAGGTATTAGGTGAAGAAGAACACTGCAACTAGCTGAAGCCGTATCGGACACATGCTTCTGCTAGGAAGTCATTCCGAGGGATTCCACGGTGTACTTTAGACAGGTTTGCTCTGGACTCAGCATCCCCAAGGGATATTTCAAAGCTCTCGGAAGGACCTGTCGTTATCTCTGACACTGCAGCCTCCATTAGGAACGGGTAAATATTCCTTGCCCTTGTGGGAAGGAACTACTCAGTTAGCTGTTTCTAACCCAAATCTCTTTGTTGTCTTCTATCGACAGACACCACCTGGCTAGCCAAGCTAAACCACTGAAAATGGAAGGAGTGGGACTACTTCCAAAGCCTGCTGCTGCTTCTAAGCAGAACTGCCATGTAGGTGGGGACACAGCAAGAGGACACGTCCAGGCCAGGGTGGAACTGCAAGGCACCTGTCTGAGCCACACAACGAAGTCAGCGATTCCCAGTTGGAGACTGTTGCTCAACTAGTGACAAAGCAGCTGGAGCGCTTCTGGTGTTGCTGCTGATGGGTTCCAGTGAATCAGCCAGGGATATGAGCTACGAGAACGGCTGAAGCGATCTGAACTTACCTGAAAGAAAGAAGACAAGAGGGGAGGGAAGGGGAGGGAATAAAAAGAAGGGAAGGGAAGGGAGGGGAGGGGAGGGGAGGGGAGGGGTGGGGAAGGGAGGGAATAAAAAAAAGGGAAGGGAGGGTAGGGTAGGGTAGGGTGGTGTAGTGTACTGTACTGTACTGTACTGTAGTGTAGTGTAGTGTAGTGTAGTGTAGTGTAGTGTAGTGTAGTGTAGCATAGTAGAGGGGAGGGTAGCGTAGGAGAGTATAGGGTAGTGTAGGACAGCGGAGTTTAGGGGAGTGTAGGGTAGGATAGGGGAGGGGAGCGTAGGGGAGCATAGGGGAGGGGAGCATAGGGTAATGTAGGGTAGTGTAGCGAAGGGGAGTGTAGGGTAGTATAGGGGAGGGGATTATAGGGTTGTGTAGGGGTGTGTAGGGGAGGGGAGTGTAGGGGAGTGTAGGGGAGTGTAGGGGTGTGTAGGGTAGTATAGAGGAGGGGAGTGTAGGGGAGTGTAGGGTAGTAGAAGGGAGGGGAGGGGAGTGTAGAGGTGTGTAGGGTAGTATAGGGGAGGGGAGTGTAGGGGTGTGTAGGGTAGTATAGAGGAGGGGAGTGTAGGGTAGTATAGGGGAGGGGAGGGGAGTGTAGGGGTGTGTAGGGTAGTATAGAGGAGGGGAGTGTAGGGAGTGTAGGGCAGTATAGAGGAGGGGCGTGTAGGGGAGTGTAGGGGTGTGTAGGGTAGTATAGGGGAGGGGAGTGTAAGGGTGTGTAGGGTAGTATAGAGGAGGGGAGTGTAGGGTAATATAGGGGAGGGGAGGGGAGTGTAGGGGAGTGTAGGGGTGTGTAGGGTAGTATAGAGGAGGGGAGTGTAGGGGTGTGTAGGGTAGTATAGGGGAGGGGAGTGTAGGGGTGTGTAGGGTAGTATAGGGGAGGGGAGTGTAGGGGTGTGTAGGGTAGTATAGAGGAGGGGAGGGGAGGGGAGTGTAGGGGTGTGTAGGGTAGTATAGGGGAGGGGAGTGTAAGGGTGTGTAGGGTAGTATAGAGGAGGGGAGTGTAGGGTAATATAGGGAGGGGAGTGAGTGTAGGGGAGTGTAGGGGTGTGTAGGGTAGTATAGAGGAGGGGAGTGTAGGGGTGTGTAGGGTAGTATAGGGGAGGGGAGTGTAGGGGTGTGTAGGGTAGTATAGGGGAGGGGAGTGTAAGGGTGTGTAGGGTAGTATAGAGGAGGGGAGTGTAGGGTAATATAGGGGAGGGGAGGGGAGTGTAGGGGAGTGTAGGGGTGTGTAGGGTAGTATAGAGGAGGGGAGTGTAGGGGTGTGTAGGGTAGTATAGGGGAGGGGAGTGTAGGGGTGTGTCGGGTAGTATAGGGGAGGGGAGTGTAGGGGTGTGTAGGGTAGTATAGAGGAGGGGAGGGGAGGGGAGTGTAGGGGTGTGTAGGGGAGTGTAGGGGAGTGTAGGGTAGTATAGGGGTGTGTAGGGTAGTATAGGGGAGGGGAGTGTAGGGGAGTGTAGGGTAGTATAGAGGTGTGTAGTGTAGTATAGGGGTGTGTAGTTTAGTATAGGGGAGGGGAGGTAAAGGGAGGGGAGGGGAGGGGAGGGGAGGGGAGGGGAGGGTAACAGAGTGTCGGGACAGGGAGCATAGGGGAGGGGAGGGGAGGGGAGGGCAGGGAAAAGAGCAGATGGGAGGGGTGGGGAGCTGCTACCATAAATAAAATTGCCAAATACATGACATTTTGGATCTGGAGCCAAATCTTTGTGTTGCTGAAGGACGCAAGACACAGACTCCTGATGGCTTTTGAACAGGAGGCGTTTATTGCCCTTTTTCACTACTACATGTCCTCTCCCCGTAGCCCCACGTGCTGTCCACGCGCCCGAATCTATCATACAGTTGGTCAGAGACCCTCAGACACGCGCCTGGAGCCAGCCAGCAATTGCCCACTGCCCAAAGGTCCTCTTTAACACTGTAGCCAATTCTTTATCCACGCCTCCTTCAAGGTTTTGTTTCTACCGCTTGTTTCCTCGTTACCTCTAATTCAGGGACCTGCGAAACAGCGCGAAGCCACCTGAAAAGTCCCTCCCCACGCGTTGCCATTCCTTCCACAACCTGATTTATCGCTGCCATCCGCGCATTGCACAGTGCCATGAAAGGTTTGGCGTGCACAGAGGTGGCTGAGGATTTTCAGAAAGAACTTGCCTTAAGAACTGCATCAAGACTTTTGCTGGCAGGCAAAAGATCGGGTGATTGATGAACATAGGGATGGCAGCTGAGCAAGGGAAGCATCTTCCAAACTTCCAAATATTTCCTGGATACAGAACTACAACTCCTCTGCTCTCCGGTTAGGAGTTTCTGTCACCTGCTTAGGAAGCAGAAGCAGTAACATGGGATTTAGAGGATCCAGCTGAAGCGTCAGTGCCAGTTAGAGGAAACCATCAATGTACGGGGTTTGAAGAGAGTTTGACCGGTTTTCCAAGGAACATGTACTAGTGCTGCCTATATATGCATATAAATATCTCTACAGCTGGCTTGTATCAGACATAGAGTGGCCATCAGGACTAGGGAAGCGGTTGTCCCTCTGTGCTCGGCTCTGGTGAGGCCGCACCTCGAGCACTGTGTTCAGCGAAGAGCTCGAGGTGCTGGAGCGTGTGCGGAGAAGGGCTCTGAAGCTTGTGAAGGGTTTAGAGAACAAGTCTGGTGAGGAGCGGCTGAGGGAGCTGGGGTTGTTCAGCCTGGAGAAAAGGAGGCTCAGGGGAGACCTTCCTGTGCTCTACAGGAAGCTGAAAGGAGGCTCCAGAGAGGTGGGGATCGTTCTCTTCTCCCAAGCCCCAAGTGACAAGACAAGAACAAAAAACCTCAAGTTGTACCAGGGGAGGTTTCAGTTGGTTATCATGAAAAATTTCTTCACCGAAAGACTTGCTCTGGTGGGTTTACGTGGCAAGGTTTTGGTAGCAGGGGGACTGCAGGGGTGGCTTCCGTGAGAAGAATCTAGAAGCTGCCCCCCGTTAGATAACGGCTCCACTGCTGGCCAGAGCCAAGCCAGGAAACGATGTCGCTTGTTCCTCTGGGAGAGCGTATTTAAGAAAGGAGAAAAAAAATAACAAAAAAAAGCTGCTTCCCAGGGAGAAAGAGAGGAGAAGCAGCCCTGCAGCCCCCCAGGTGAGTGCAGCAGGAGGCAGGGGTTGCTCCAGGCAGGCAGCAGCAGTTCCCCTGCGGGCTGTGCAGGGAGAGGCCCCCGGTGGAGCAGGCTGTCCCCCTGCAGCCCATGGGTCCCCCACGGAGCAGATCTCCACGCTGCAGCCCCCCCGTGGGTGGAGGAGCCCCCGGTGGAGCAGGTGGATGTGGCCTGGAGGAGGCTGTGGCCCATGGAGAGCCCCCGCAGGGCAGGAGCAGGCCCCAGGCCGCAGCTGCAGCCCCCCCGTGGAGAGGAGCCCCCGCAGGAGCAGGGGGGCTGGGGGGAGCTGCCGCCCAGCCGTGGGGGACCCGTGCTGGAGCAGTTTGCTCCTGGGGGATGGATGGATGGAGCCCGTGGGACGGAGCCGTGTGGGAGCAGTGCTTGAGGAGCTGCTGCCTGTGGGCAGCCCGTGTGGGATCAGCTGGGGAAGGACGGCATCCCGTGGGAGGGACCCCACGGGGAGCAGGGGCAGGGAGGGAGCGAGAAGGAGCGGCGGGGACAAATCTTCAGGGACTGACCGCAGCCCTCAGTCCCGTTTCCCTGCGCTGCTCAGGAGGAGGAGGTGGAAGAGGGCAGATGGGGAGAAGACGTTTTGGGTTTCTTTCCTTTGTTTCTCACGTGTCTAGTTTGTTGGTAGTAGGCAATAACTCTTACTATCTCCCTATGCTGAGTCTGCTTTGCCCGTCACGATAGTTGTTGAGTGATCTCCCTGTCCTTATCTCAGCCCTTGAGCCCTTTGCATCGTATTTTCTCCCCCTTTCCCTTTGAGGAGGGGGAGTGAGAGAGCGGCCGTGGTGGAACTCGGCTGCCCACCCGATTCAGACCAGCGCAGTTGCAAAGGACTGGAAAAGTTTTCCGACGAAACAAGATGTTTAACAAGGAAGTGCATAGTTTCCTTATTAAGGCTTCCTGGATAATTGGGGTTATTTCATATTCCCAGCTTGGAGGAAGAGAATTGTTGATTTCACCTTCTTTTTTCTTACATGGAAATAAAAGGTGAACTGCTCTCCAAGTACGGTCAACGTATCAGAATCAAGCTCTTTTTGTCCGTAATCCCTTCTCAAGGAAAAGATTGATCACACACCTTCCACAGATGTAGGGGAGCAGGGAATAATGTTTGAACTACTCTCATTCAAGGCAGTTTGGGCATAGTGGTACTTCTCTAGCTGTTTCTAGACGCGTTAGCAACAGAGAGTGTTGTGCCGTCACTGGGAGGCGCCTGCGGTGATGACTTCAGAAACAGAAGGGAATTGTGTCACCACAGCACTTTGGGAAGAGCTGCCTCTGCGCACGTTTAGCTGGGAGGGACAGAGAAGGGTGCTGGATGTGATGAAACCACGTGAGGATTTGTGGATCTCCCCTTGAGGTGCACAGAGAGGGACCATGCCCTTCTGTAAGTGTTTTGATGCTTGGCTGGGGAAAACAATGCGGTTTTGTTGTGAATGCTTCCTTGTAGTATTCTGTAGTTTGTGTCAAGTCCTTACAGAAGCCTCAAGGTTGGTACTTTGCTCAATGATGGAGCTGCACAGAGTGAGAACAGACCCAATGTACGGGGGAGGGCCTCTGCACGTTCTCTTCTTCCTACAGACGATCAACAAATAAGGGGAGACAGAGAAGAGTGTGCTGTGGTCCTCCCATAGACCGCAAGTACTAAAGCATAAACAAGAGGCTTAAGAGTCCCCCTGTCACGTTAAAATTCAGGACAGCAATGCACTTCATCGCATGGGCTGGCCTGTCGACTAGTGTCTCAGGCTGTGGCGTATGAAGATGCACTCCATCTGCTTTCAGGGTAGCAATGGCAGTGGGCAAGCTGCCTGACCTTAACATTTGTCATTTCATCTTTCACCAGAGTTTTGCTGGTTTCCCACGATTCAGTCTTGGTCTAGGAAAAAAAAAAAAAAAAAAAAAAGTGAATTCGGATCAAAATAAAAGGATTTCCTTTCCATTAGTTACGTGTTCTTAACTTGACAGATTTGATTATCGACTTAGAAGGCAAATATCTGGCCAGACTGCAAGACTTGTGCTCGCAGCGTGGGACAGCTCTCGTAAAGGTGATTCAGGGTAGCTTCTGGAAAACAAGACATCAGATCTCCCAAACAGCTTTCTTTGTGCTAATGTAGGAAGGGCGAGTAAGAGGAAAGGTAAGAGTCCAGGTACCATAAGAAGCGGAAGGTGTGAAGGAAACTTCCTTCTGGCTGGTACAGCTCCATATCTAGTTGTCAAGTATGAAGAGAGCAGCTCTAAGTTTCTCGGGGAGAGGAAAACAAAGAGACTGGGAGATTGTACAAAGAAAAAAATGGGATTCCCTATTTCAGGAAATCCTAGTAACTGGAAATAGAGATTGGAAGAGTGCTTTAAGCCAAGACAGAAACTTTTTAAAACTAAAGCCTAGGAGTTGGATGAACCAAGAAATGAATCCCTTTTGATTATGCAGTTGTGTCCAGCGTTATCTTGGGAAATATGGTTTCCACATAAAACGTATCTGGGGCTTGAAGTTCTCCTAAGGCCCTTCTCTGTGTATTCCCTACTGTTTGGTAAGCGCTGAGGTCACACTGCAGACAGCAGCACGTCCTCTCCCCACTACTTAGCTGTCTGTTCTCACAACACGTCTAGGAACAGAATGGCTTGGACACAACTGCGCCTAGGACCGAGTTCATTCAAGCTGGTGGACGAGGTAAAAGCTCTGGACAAGCGAAGGGGAGGGAGGGATGGATGGACATACAATATGATCGCTTTAATCTCATTTCTCTAAGAATCCTTGCTGAGAAAACAAAACAAAACAGAATCAAAAAGAACAGAACAGAACAGAACAAATGAAGCAAGCAGCTAGCTTGCTGGAGACATTGTCTGGGAAACAGTGAAAACACTTGCAGACAAAAAACATACCAAAGGACTAACTCTTTGAGCTTAATTCTAATCCAACAGCATAACCTCAAACTCCTGTTTCTGTTCGTCACAGGCTGGTCCGGTAACATGTCACACTGGATGACTTTGCAGCATAGATGTCAGGAATGCAGCTTGGGATCACCTCCTCCTTCTACTTAGAGGTCAGTTTGAAGGGATGAGCAAGTAATTTTTCCTGGGTTGACAGAAATCTAAAGTCTGTTTTCTAACACTCTTACAGACACTTCTCTGTCCATCGGCCTGTCCTGCCAACTCTGGTGTGAGTGTGAGGTTGTGGCAAGAGGGATTTCCCATTCCTATTTGACCTGGTGGACACCAGCTCTCCTAGGAAATGGCCCATGTTGCTGAGGAGGCAGCAGTATCAAAGCCCTTGTTGATGAAGGTACAACAAGCTGGGGAGGCTTTGGCATTTCTGCACAATGCTGCTCCCTGACTGTCACTCCAGACTCAGATTCTGAAAGAAGCAAAGCAAGCTAGAGGAAAACTGTACGTCCGGGTAATTTTCTTTCTTTCTTTCTATTTTTTCATTCTTCACTTGTAAGAAAACCTAAGTCTTTAAACCATTTGTTTGCAAACACGGCTTAATGGAAATGCTTATGGGTGTGCTCCTTCCCCTTGTTTGGAACCTGCTTAACCTCGCTTCAGCTCTAGGACACCTATGCTCAAATGTATGCTTCCCATGATAAAGCGGTGTTCTTTCGGTATTCTTTTCTGAGATGGTTGCAGGTGAGGTTGAAAAGAGTTGTCAGTAGGATTCTTCGTTTCCTTTGCAGGATCCAAAACTCCGTGTTACAGCGGATCTTCTCCTCTGATCTGAAAAGCTTCACAGGCCAAAAGAGAATTGAGATGACGAAGGAAACAGAGAATGCTGACCAGTATTTCCAATTACCACCCGTAAGTTCTGTGAAAGAATCCGGTGCATTTCTGTAGTGGTAGAAAGTTAATCAAATCATGATCGTGCACTTGAAGGCAAGCAATGCTACAAAAATGAAGAATGCAAGGCCCTGCTTAAGGGCAATCTTCAGGCTGCTTCTAGATCAACAGCTTATTTGGTTCTTCCACAACCTCATCTCCACTTGCTTAGAAGTTGTGAAGGTCGGAAGCACACTCCGTCTTTTTCATCCCCTCTGTGTATCTTTTCCCTGACAGCAACTTCTGTCTTGGCTCTTCACATCCAGCCAGAGCAGTTGCTTTGCCTCCGCAACCTGCAGGCTGTCCTCTCGTGTGTACCTGTGCTGGACTGAGGGCAATGCTTGTAACGCACACAGATGCTGTATTCACTGTGACTTTTAGAAAAGAGAGCAAGAAGCTAACCTGCGCAGCAGTTTCTTAGGTTTCTGCATATCTATCTCTCTATCTATGTCTCTGCGTATATATTTCATTACTTCTTTACTTGTTTAAAGATCCTTTAAATACAGTAGATACTTTAAGAAAGCTTACTTGTTCTTCTCCTTTACTTGTTTTTAACGTTTACTTTTCTAACCAATCCTTAATGTTACAACATTGGATTTCTTTAGTTCTCAGTCCTTAGAAGTTCTCAAAGCACATCAGTGATTTCTCTATTTCTCAATCTTTCCATCTGCATTGAGACCTCTTATCTGAATTTAGGTATTAGGTGAAGAAGAACACTGCAACTAGCTGAAGCCGTATCGGACACATGCTTCTGCTAGGAAGTCATTCCGAGGGATTCCACGGTGTACTTTAGACAGGTTTGCTCTGGACTCAGCATCCCCAAGGGATATTTCAAAGCTCTCGGAAGGACCTGTCGTTATCTCTGACACTGCAGCCTCCATTAGGAACGGGTAAATATTCCTTGCCCTTGTGGGAAGGAACTACTCAGTTAGCTGTTTCTAACCCAAATCTCTTTGTTGTCTTCTATTGACAGACACCACCTGGCTAGCCAAGCTAAACCTTTGAAAATGGAAGGAGTGGGACTACTTCCAAAGCCTGCTGCTGCTTCTAAGCAGAACTGCCATGTAGGTGGGGACACAGCAAGAGGACACGTCCAGGCCAGGGTGGAACTGCAAGGCACCTGTCTGAGCCACACAACGAAGTCAGCGATTCCCAGTTGGAGACTGTTGCTCAACTAGTGACAAAGCAGCTGGAGCGCTTCTGGTTGCTGCTGATGGGTTCCAGTGAATCAGCCAGGGATATGAGCTACGAGAACGGCTGAAGCGATCTGAACTTACCTGAAAGAAAGAAGACAAGAGGGGAGGGAAGGGGAGGGAATAAAAAGAAGGGAAGGGAAGGGAGGGGAGGGGAGGGGAGGGGAGGGGAGGGGAAGGGAGGGAATAAAAAAAAGGGAAGGGAGGGTAGGGTAGGGTAGGGTGGTGTAGTGTACTGTACTGTACTGTACTGTAGTGTAGTGTAGTGTAGTGTAGTGTAGTGTAGTGTAGTGTAGTGTAGCATAGTAGAGGGGAGGGTAGCGTAGGAGAGTATAGGGTAGTGTAGGACAGCGGAGTTTAGGGGAGTGTAGGGTAGGATAGGGGAGGGGAGCGTAGGGGAGCATAGGGGAGGGGAGCATAGGGTAATGTAGGGTAGTGTAGCGAAGGGGAGTGTAGGGTAGTATAGGGGAGGGGATTATAGGGTTGTGTAGGGGTGTGTAGGGGAGGGGAGTGTAGGGGAGTGTAGGGGTGTGTAGGGTAGTATAGGGGAGGAGAGGGGAGTGTAGGGTAGTAGAAGGGAGGGGAGGGGAGTGTAGAGGTGTGTAGGGTAGTATAGGGGAGGGGAGTGTAGGGGTGTGTAGGGTAGTATAGAGGAGGGGAGTGTAGGGTAGTATAGGGGAGGGGAGGGGAGTGTAGGGGTGTGTAGGGTAGTATAGAGGAGGGGAGTGTAGGGAGTGTAGGGCAGTATAGAGGAGGGGAGTGTAGGGGAGTATAGGGGTGTGTAGGGTAGTATAGGGGAGGGGAGTGTAAGGGTGTGTAGGGTAGTATAGAGGAGGGGAGTGTAGGGTAATATAGGGGAGGGGAGGGGAGTGTAGGGGAGTGTAGGGGTGTGTAGGGTAGTATAGAGGAGGGGAGTGTAGGGGTGTGTAGGGTAGTATAGGGGAGGGGAGTGTAGGGGTGTGTAGGGTAGTATAGGGGAGGGGAGTGTAGGGGTGTGTAGGGTAGTATAGAGGAGGGGAGGGGAGTGTAGGGGTATGTAGGGGAGTGTAGGGGAGTGTAGGGTAGTATAGGGGTGTGTAGGGTAGTATAGGGGAGGGGAGTGTAGGGGAGTGTAGGGTAGTATAGGGGTGTGTAGTGTAGTATAGGGGTGTGTAGTTTAGTATAGGGGAGGGGAGGTAAGGGGAGGGGAGGGGAGGGGAGGGGAGGGGAGGGTAACAGAGTGTCGGGACAGGGAGCATAGGGGAGGGGAGGGGAGGGAAGGGAAAAGAGCAGATGGGAGGGGTGGGGAGTGCTACCATAAATAAAATTGCCAAATACATGACATTTTGGATCTGGAGCCAAATCTTTGTGTTGCTGAAGGGACGCAAGACACAGACTCCTGATGGCTTTTGAACAGGAGGCGTTTATTGCCCTTTTTCACTACTACATGTCCTCTCCCCGTAGCCCCACGTGCTGTCCACGCGCCCGAATCTATCATACAGTTGGTCCGAGACCCTCAGACACGCGCCTGGAGCCAGCCAGCAATTGCCCACTGCCCAAAGGTCCTCTTTAACACTGTAGCCAATTCTTTATCCACGCCTCCCTCAAGGTTTTGTTTCTACCGCTTGTTTCCTCGTTACCTCTAATTCAGGGACCTGCGAAACAGCGCGAAGCCACCTGAAAAGTCCCTCCCCACGCGTTGCCATTCCTTCCACAACCTGATTTATCGCTGCCATCCGCGCATTGCACAGTGCCATGAAAGGTTTGGCGTGCACAGAGGTGGCTGAGGATTTTCAGAAAGAACTTGCCTTAAGAACTGCATCAAGACTTTTGCTGGCAGGCAAAAGATCGGGTGATTGATGAACATAGGGATGGCAGCTGAGCAAGGGAAGCATCTTCCAAACTTCCAAATATTTCCTGGATACAGAACTACAACTCCTCTGCTCTCCGGTTAGGAGTTTCTGTCACCTGCTTAGGAAGCAGAAGCAGTAACATGGGATTTAGAGGATCCAGCTGAAGCGTCAGTGCCAGTTAGAGGAAACCATCAATGTACGGGGTTTGAAGAGAGTTTGACCGGTTTTCCAAGGAACATGTACTAGTGCTGCCTATATATGCATATAAATATCTCTACAGCTGGCTTGTATCAGACATAGAGTGGCCATCAGGACTAGGGAAGCGGTTGTCCCTCTGTGCTCGGCTCTGGTGAGGCCGCACCTCGAGCACTGTGTTCAGCGAAGAGCTCGAGGTGCTGGAGCGTGTGCGGAGAAGGGCTCTGAAGCTTGTGAAGGGTTTAGAGAACAAGTCTGGTGAGGAGCGGCTGAGGGAGCTGGGGTTGTTCAGCCTGGAGAAAAGGAGGCTCAGGGGAGACCTTCCTGTGCTCTACAGGAAGCTGAAAGGAGGCTCCAGAGAGGTGGGGATCGTTCTCTTCTCCCAAGCCCCAAGTGACAAGACAAGAACAAAAAACCTCAAGTTGTACCAGGGGAGGTTTCAGTTGGTTATCATGAAAAATTTCTTCACCGAAAGACTTGCTCTGGTGGGTTTACGTGGCAAGGTTTTGGTAGCAGGGGGACTGCAGGGGTGGCTTCCGTGAGAAGAATCTAGAAGTTGCCCCCTGTTAGATAACGGCTCCACTGCTGGCCAGAGCCAAGCCAGGAAACGATGTCGCTTGTTCCTCTGGGAGAGCGTATTTAAGAAAGGAGAAAAAAAATAACAAAAAAAAAGCTGCTTCCCAGGGAGAAAGAGAGGAGAAGCAGCCCTGCAGCCCCCCAGGTGAGTGCAGCAGGAGGGCAGGAGGCAGCAGCAGTTCCCCTGCGGGCTGTGCAGGGAGAGGCCCCTGGTGGAGCAGGCTGTCCCCCTGCAGCCCATGGGTCCCCCATGGAGCAGATCTCCACGCTGCAGCCCCCCCGTGGGTGGAGGAGCCCCCGGTGGAGCAGGTGGATGTGGCCTGGAGGAGGCTGCGGCCCATGGAGAGCCCCCGCAGGGCAGGAGCAGGCCCCGGGCCGCAGCTGCAGCCCCCCCGTGGAGAGGAGCCCCCGCAGGAGCAGGGGGGCAGGGGGGAGCTGCCGCCCAGCCGTGGGGGACCCGTGCTGGAGCAGTTTGCTCCTGGGGGATGGATGGATGGAGCCCGTGGGACGGAGCCGTGTGGGAGCAGTGCTTGAGGAGCTGCTGCCTGTGGGCAGCCCGTGTGGGATCAGCTGGGGAAGGACGGCATCCCGTGGGAGGGACCCCACGGGGAGCAGGGGCAGGGAGGGACCCTGAGGGTCACTCTGCTGAGTCTGCTTTGCCCGTCACGATAGTTGTTGAGTGATCTCCCTGTCCTTATCTCAGCCCTTGAGCCCTTTGCATCGTATTTTCTCCCCCTTTCCCTTTGAGGAGGGGTTGTGAGAGAGCGGCCGTGGTGGAACTCGGCTGCCCACCCGATTCAGACCAGCGCAGTTGCAAAGGACTGGAAAAGTTTTCCGACGAAACAAGATGTTTAACAAGGAAGTGCATAGTTTCCTTATTAAGGCTTCCTGGATAATTGGGGTTATTTCATATTCCCAGCTTGGAGGAAGAGAATTGTTGATTTCACCTTCTTTTTTCTTACATGGAAATAAAAGGTGAACTGCTCTCCAAGTACGGTCAACGTATCAGAATCAAGCTCTTTTTGTCCGTAATCCCTTCTCAAGGAAAAGATTGATCACACACCTTCCACAGATGTAGGGGAGCAGGGAATAATGTTTGAACTACTCTCATTCAAGGCAGTTTGGGCATAGTGGTACTTCTCTAGCTGTTTCTAGACGCGTTAGCAACAGAGAGTGTTGTGCCGTCACTGGGAGGCGCCTGCGGTGATGACTTCAGAAACAGAAGGGAATTGTGTCACCACAGCACTTTGGGAAGAGCTGCCTCTGCGCACGTTTAGCTGGGAGGGACAGAGAAGGGTGCTGGATGTGATGAAACCACGTGAGGATTTGTGGATCTCCCCTTGAGGTGCACAGAGAGGGACCATGCCCTTCTGTAAGTGTTTTGATGCTTGGCTGGGGAAAACAATGCGGTTTTGTTGTGAATGCTTCCTTGTAGTATTCTGTAGTTTGTGTCAAGTCCTTACAGAAGCCTCAAGGTTGGTACTTTGCTCAATGATGGAGCTGCACAGAGTGAGAACAGACCCAATGTACGGGGGAGGGCCTCTGCACGTTCTCTTCTTCCTACAGACGATCAACAAATAAGGGGAGACAGAGAAGAGTGTGCTGTGGTCCTCCCATAGACCGCAAGTACTAAAGCATAAACAAGAGGCTTAAGAGTCCCCCTGTCACGTTAAAATTCAGGACAGCAATGCACTTCATCGCATGGGCTGGCCTGTCGACTAGTGTCTCAGGCTGTGGCGTATGAAGATGCACTCCATCTGCTTTCAGGGTAGCAATGGCAGTGGGCAAGCTGCCTGACCTTAACATTTGTCATTTCATCTTTCACCAGAGTTTTGCTGGTTTCCCACGATTCAGTCTTGGTCTAGGAAAAAAAAAAAAAAAAAAAAAAAGTGAATTCAGATCAAAATAAAAGGATTTCCTTTCCATTAGTTACGTGTTCTTAACTTGACAGATTTGATTATCGACTTAGAAGGCAAATATCTGGCCAGACTGCAAGACTTGTGCTCGCAGCGTGGGACAGCTCTCGTAAAGGTGATTCAGGGTAGCTTCTGGAAAACAAGACATCAGATCTCCCAAACAGCTTTCTTTGTGCTAATGTAGGAAGGGCGAGTAAGAGGAAAGGTAAGAGTCCAGGTACCATAAGAAGCGGAAGGTGTGAAGGAAACTTCCTTCTGGCTGGTACAGCTCCATATCTAGTTGTCAAGTATGAAGAGAGCAGCTCTAAGTTTCTCGGGGAGAGGAAAACAAAGAGACTGGGAGATTGTACAAAGAAAAAAATGGGATTCCCTATTTCAGGAAATCCTAGTAACTGGAAATAGAGATTGGAAGAGTGCTTTAAGCCAAGACAGAAACTTTTTAAAACTAAAGCCTAGGAGTTGGATGAACCAAGAAATGAATCCCTTTTGATTATGCAGTTGTGTCCAGCGTTATCTTGGGAAATATGGTTTCCACATAAAACGTATCTGGGGCTTGAAGTTCTCCTAAGGCCCTTCTCTGTGTATTCCCTACTGTTTGGTAAGCGCTGAGGTCACACTGCAGACAGCAGCACGTCCTCTCCCCACTACTTAGCTGTCTGTTCTCACAACACGTCTAGGAACAGAATGGCTTGGACACAACTGCGCCTAGGACCGAGTTCATTCAAGCTGGTGGACGAGGTAAAAGCTCTGGACAAGCGAAGGGGAGGGAGGGATGGATGGACATACAATATGATCGCTTTAATCTCATTTCTCTAAGAATCCTTGCTGAGAAAACAAAACAAAACAGAATCAAAAAGAACAGAACAGAACAGAACAAATGAAGCAAGCAGCTAGCTTGCTGGAGACATTGTCTGGGAAACAGTGAAAACACTTGCAGACAAAAAACATACCAAAGGACTAACTCTTTGAGCTTAATTCTAATCCAACAGCATAACCTCAAACTCCTGTTTCTGTTCGTCACAGGCTGGTCCGGTAACATGTCACACTGGATGACTTTGCAGCATAGATGTCAGGAATGCAGCTTGGGATCACCTCCTCCTTCTACTTAGAGGTCAGTTTGAAGGGATGAGCAAGTAATTTTTCCTGGGTTGACAGAAATCTAAAGTCTGTTTTCTAACACTCTTACAGACACTTCTCTGTCCATCGGCCTGTCCTGCCAACTCTGGTGTGAGTGTGAGGTTGTGGCAAGAGGGATTTCCCATTCCTATTTGACCTGGTGGACACCAGCTCTCCTAGGAAATGGCCCATGTTGCTGAGGAGGCAGCAGTATCAAAGCCCTTGTTGATGAAGGTACAACAAGCTGGGGAGGCTTTGGCATTTCTGCACAATGCTGCTCCCTGATTGTCACTCCAGACTCAGATTCTGAAAGAAGCAAAGCAAGCTAGAGGAAAACTGTACGTCCGGGTAATTTTCTTTCTTTCTTTCTATTTTTTCATTCTTCACTTGTAAGAAAACCTAAGTCTTTAAACCATTTGTTTGCAAACACGGCTTAATGGAAATGCTTATGGGTGTGCTCCTTCCCCTTGTTTGGAACCTGCTTAACCTCGCTTCAGCTCTAGGACACCTATGCTCAAATGTATGCTTCCCATGATAAAGCGGTGTTCTTTCGGTATTCTTTTCTGAGATGGTTGCAGGTGAGGTTGAAAAGAGTTGTCAGTAGGATTCTTCGTTTCCTTTGCAGGATCCAAAACTCCGTGTTACAGCGGATCTTCTCCTCTGATCTGAAAAGCTTCACAGGCCAAAAGAGAATTGAGATGACGAAGGAAACAGAGAATGCTGACCAGTATTTCCAATTACCACCCGTAAGTTCTGTGAAAGAATCCGGTGCATTTCTGTAGTGGTAGAAAGTTAATCAAATCATGATCGTGCACTTGAAGGCAAGCAATGCTACAAAAATGAAGAATGCAAGGCCCTGCTTAAGGGCAATCTTCAGGCTGCTTCTAGATCAACAGCTTATTTGGTTCTTCCACAACCTCATCTCCACTTGCTTAGAAGTTGTGAAGGTCGGAAGCACACTCCGTCTTTTTCATCCCCTCTGTGTATCTTTTCCCTGACAGCAACTTCTGTCTTGGCTCTTCACATCCAGCCAGAGCAGTTGCTTTGCCTCCGCAACCTGCAGGCTGTCCTCTCGTGTGTACCTGTGCTGGACTGAGGGCAATGCTTGTAACGCACACAGATGCTGTATTCACTGTGACTTTTAGAAAAGAGAGCAAGAAGCTAACCTGCGCAGCAGTTTCTTAGGTTTCTCCATATCTATCTCTCTATCTATGTCTCTGCGTATATATTTCATTACTTCTTTACTTGTTTAAAGATCCTTTAAATACAGTAGATACTTTAAGAAAGCTTACTTGTTCTTCTCCTTTACTTGTTTTTAACGTTTACTTTTCTAACCGATCCTTAATGTTACAACATTGGATTTCTTTAGTTCTCAGTCCTTAGAAGTTCTCAAAGCACATCAGTGATTTCTCTATTTCTCAATCTTTCCATCTGCATTGAGACCTCTTATCTGAATTTAGGTATTAGGTGAAGAAGAACACTGCAACTAGCTGAAGCCGTATCGGACACATGCTTCTGCTAGGAAGTCATTCCGAGGGATTCCACGGTGTACTTTAGACAGGTTTGCTCTGGACTCAGCATCCCCAAGGGATATTTCAAAGCTCTCGGAAGGACCTGTCGTTATCTCTGACACTGCAGCCTCCATTAGGAACGGGTAAATATTCCTTGCCCTTGTGGGAAGGAACTACTCAGTTAGCTGTTTCTAACCCAAATCTCTTTGTTGTCTTCTATCGACAGACACCACCTGGCTAGCCAAGCTAAACCACTGAAAATGGAAGGAGTGGGACATCTTCCAAAGCCTGCTGCTGCTTCTAAGCAGAACTGCCATGTAGGTGGGGACACAGCAAGAGGACACGTCCAGGCCAGGGTGGAACTGCAAGGCACCTGTCTGAGCCACACAACGAAGTCAGCGATTCCCAGTTGGAGACTGTTGCTCAACTAGTGACAAAGCAGCTGGAGCGCTTCTGGTTGCTGCTGATGGGTTCCAGTGAATCAGCCAGGGATATGAGCTACGAGAACGGCTGAAGCGATCTGAACTTACCTGAAAGAAAGAAGACAAGAGGGGAGGGAAGGGGAGGGAATAAAAAGAAGGGAAGGGAAGGGAGGGGAGGGGAGGGGAGGGAAGGGGTGGGGAAGGGAGGGAATAAAAAAAAGGGAAGGGAGGGTAGGGTAGGGTAGGGTGGTGTAGTGTACTGTACTGTAGTGTAGTGTAGTGTAGTGTAGTGTAGTGTAGTGTAGTGTAGTGTAGTGTAGCATAGTAGAGGGGAGGGTAGCGTAGGAGAGTATAGGGTAGTGTAGGACAGCGGAGTTTAGGGGAGTGTAGGGTAGGATAGGGGAGGGGAGCGTAGGGGAGCATAGGGGAGGGGAGCATAGGGTAATGTAGGGTAGTGTAGCGAAGGGGAGTGTAGGGTAGTATAGGGGAGGGGATTATAGGGTTGTGTAGGGGTGTGTAGGGGAGGGGAGTGTAGGGGAGTGTAGGGGAGTGTAGGGGTGTGTAGGGTAGTATAGAGGAGGGGAGTGTAGGGGAGTGTAGGGTAGTAGAAGGGAGGGGAGGGGAGTGTAGAGGTGTGTAGGGTAGTATAGGGGAGGGGAGTGTAGGGGTGTGTAGGGTAGTATAGAGGAGGGGAGTGTAGGGTAGTATAGGGGAGGGGAGGGGAGTGTAGGGGTGTGTAGGGTAGTATAGAGGAGGGGAGTGTAGGGAGTGTAGGGCAGTATAGAGGAGGGGCGTGTAGGGGAGTGTAGGGGTGTGTAGGGTAGTATAGGGGAGGGGAGTGTAAGGGTGTGTAGGGTAGTATAGAGGAGGGGAGTGTAGGGTAATATAGGGGAGGGGAGGGGAGTGTAGGGGAGTGTAGGGGTGTGTAGGGTAGTATAGAGGAGGGGAGTGTAGGGGTGTGTAGGGTAGTATAGGGGAGGGGAGTGTAGGGGTGTGTAGGGTAGTATAGGGGAGGGGAGTGTAGGGGTGTGTAGGGTAGTATAGAGGAGGGGAGGGGAGGGGAGTGTAGGGGTGTGTAGGGTAGTATAGGGGAGGGGAGTGTAAGGGTGTGTAGGGTAGTATAGAGGAGGGGAGTGTAGGGTAATATAGGGGAGGGGAGTGGAGTGTAGGGGAGTGTAGGGGTGTGTAGGGTAGTATAGAGGAGGGGAGTGTAGGGGTGTGTAGGGTAGTATAGGGGAGGGGAGTGTAGGGGTGTGTAGGGTAGTATAGGGGAGGGGAGTGTAAGGGTGTGTAGGGTAGTATAGAGGAGGGGAGTGTAGGGTAATATAGGGGAGGGGAGGGGAGTGTAGGGGAGTGTAGGGGTGTGTAGGGTAGTATAGAGGAGGGGAGTGTAGGGGTGTGTAGGGTAGTATAGGGGAGGGGAGTGTAGGGGTGTGTCGGGTAGTATAGGGGAGGGGAGTGTAGGGGTGTGTAGGGTAGTATAGAGGAGGGGAGGGGAGGGGAGTGTAGGGGTGTGTAGGGGAGTGTAGGGGAGTGTAGGGTAGTATAGGGGTGTGTAGGGTAGTATAGGGGAGGGGAGTGTAGGGGAGTGTAGGGTAGTATAGAGGTGTGTAGTGTAGTATAGGGGTGTGTAGTTTAGTATAGGGGAGGGGAGGTAAAGGGAGGGGAGGGGAGGGGAGGGGAGGGGAGGGGAGGGTAACAGAGTGTTGGGACAGGGAGCATAGGGGAGGGGAGGGGAGGGGAGGGG
Organism: Anas acuta; assembly: GCF_963932015.1. Taxonomy (NCBI): domain Eukaryota; kingdom Metazoa; phylum Chordata; class Aves; order Anseriformes; family Anatidae; genus Anas; species Anas acuta. The sequence goes on along the minus strand of NC_088988.1, from coordinate 22,541,521 downwards.
AGGGCAGGGAAAAGAGCAGATGGGAGGGGTGGGGAGTGCTACCATAAATAAAATTGCCAAATACATGACATTTTGGATCTGGAGCCAAATCTTTGTGTTGCTGAAGGGACGCAAGACACAGACTCCTGATGGCTTTTGAACAGGAGGCGTTTATTGCCCTTTTTCACTACTACATGTCCTCTCCCCGTAGCCCCACGTGCTGTCCACGCGCCCGAATCTATCATACAGTTGGTCAGAGACCCTCAGACACGCGCCTGGAGCCAGCCAGCAATTGCCCACTGCCCAAAGGTCCTCTTTAACACTGTAGCCAATTCTTTATCCACGCCTCCTTCAAGGTTTTGTTTCTACCGCTTGTTTCCTCGTTACCTCTAATTCAGGGACCTGCGAAACAGCGCGAAGCCACCTGAAAAGTCCCTCCCCACGCGTTGCCATTCCTTCCACAACCTGATTTATCGCTGCCATCCGCGCATTGCACAGTGCCATGAAAGGTTTGGCGTGCACAGAGGTGGCTGAGGATTTTCAGAAAGAACTTGCCTTAAGAACTGCATCAAGACTTTTGCTGGCAGGCAAAAGATCGGGTGATTGATGAACATAGGGATGGCAGCTGAGCAAGGGAAGCATCTTCCAAACTTCCAAATATTTCCTGGATACAGAACTACAACTCCTCTGCTCTCCGGTTAGGAGTTTCTGTCACCTGCTTAGGAAGCAGAAGCAGTAACATGGGATTTAGAGGATCCAGCTGAAGCGTCAGTGCCAGTTAGAGGAAACCATCAATGTACGGGGTTTGAAGAGAGTTTGACCGGTTTTCCAAGGAACATGTACTAGTGCTGCCTATATATGCATATAAATATCTCTACAGCTGGCTTGTATCAGACATAGAGTGGCCATCAGGACTAGGGAAGCGGTTGTCCCTCTGTGCTCGGCTCTGGTGAGGCCGCACCTCGAGCACTGTGTTCAGCGAAGAGCTCGAGGTGCTGGAGCGTGTGCGGAGAAGGGCTCTGAAGCTTGTGAAGGGTTTAGAGAACAAGTCTGGTGAGGAGCGGCTGAGGGAGCTGGGGTTGTTCAGCCTGGAGAAAAGGAGGCTCAGGGGAGACCTTCCTGTGCTCTACAGGAAGCTGAAAGGAGGCTCCAGAGAGGTGGGGATCGTTCTCTTCTCCCAAGCCCCAAGTGACAAGACAAGAACAAAAAACCTCAAGTTGTACCAGGGGAGGTTTCAGTTGGTTATCATGAAAAATTTCTTCACCGAAAGACTTGCTCTGGTGGGTTTACGTGGCAAGGTTTTGGTAGCAGGGGGACTGCAGGGGTGGCTTCCGTGAGAAGAATCTAGAAGCTGCCCCCCGTTAGATAACGGCTCCACTGCTGGCCAGAGCCAAGCCAGGAAACGATGTCGCTTGTTCCTCTGGGAGAGCGTATTTAAGAAAGGAGAAAAAAAATAACAAAAAAAAGCTGCTTCCCAGGGAGAAAGAGAGGAGAAGCAGCCCTGCAGCCCCCCAGGTGAGTGCAGCAGGAGGCAGGGGTTGCTCCAGGCAGGCAGCAGCAGTTCCCCTGCGGGCTGTGCAGGGAGAGGCCCCCGGTGGAGCAGGCTGTCCCCCTGCAGCCCATGGGTCCCCCACGGAGCAGATCTCCACGCTGCAGCCCCCCCGTGGGTGGAGGAGCCCCCGGTGGAGCAGGTGGATGTGGCCTGGAGGAGGCTGTGGCCCATGGAGAGCCCCCGCAGGGCAGGAGCAGGCCCCAGGCCGCAGCTGCAGCCCCCCCGTGGAGAGGAGCCCCCGCAGGAGCAGGGGGGCTGGGGGGAGCTGCCGCCCAGCCGTGGGGGACCCGTGCTGGAGCAGTTTGCTCCTGGGGGATGGATGGATGGAGCCCGTGGGACGGAGCCGTGTGGGAGCAGTGCTTGAGGAGCTGCTGCCTGTGGGCAGCCCGTGTGGGATCAGCTGGGGAAGGACGGCATCCCGTGGGAGGGACCCCACGGGGAGCAGGGGCAGGGAGGGAGCGAGAAGGAGCGGCGGGGACAAATCTTCAGGGACTGACCGCAGCCCTCAGTCCCGTTTCCCTGCGCTGCTCAGGAGGAGGAGGTGGAAGAGGGCAGATGGGGAGAAGACGTTTTGGGTTTCTTTCCTTTGTTTCTCACGTGTCTAGTTTGTTGGTAGTAGGCAATAACTCTTACTATCTCCCTATGCTGAGTCTGCTTTGCCCGTCACGATAGTTGTTGAGTGATCTCCCTGTCCTTATCTCAGCCCTTGAGCCCTTTGCATCGTATTTTCTCCCCCTTTCCCTTTGAGGAGGGGGAGTGAGAGAGCGGCCGTGGTGGAACTCGGCTGCCCACCCGATTCAGACCAGCGCAGTTGCAAAGGACTGGAAAAGTTTTCCGACGAAACAAGATGTTTAACAAGGAAGTGCATAGTTTCCTTATTAAGGCTTCCTGGATAATTGGGGTTATTTCATATTCCCAGCTTGGAGGAAGAGAATTGTTGATTTCACCTTCTTTTTTCTTACATGGAAATAAAAGGTGAACTGCTCTCCAAGTACGGTCAACGTATCAGAATCAAGCTCTTTTTGTCCGTAATCCCTTCTCAAGGAAAAGATTGATCACACACCTTCCACAGATGTAGGGGAGCAGGGAATAATGTTTGAACTACTCTCATTCAAGGCAGTTTGGGCATAGTGGTACTTCTCTAGCTGTTTCTAGACGCGTTAGCAACAGAGAGTGTTGTGCCGTCACTGGGAGGCGCCTGCGGTGATGACTTCAGAAACAGAAGGGAATTGTGTCACCACAGCACTTTGGGAAGAGCTGCCTCTGCGCACGTTTAGCTGGGAGGGACAGAGAAGGGTGCTGGATGTGATGAAACCACGTGAGGATTTGTGGATCTCCCCTTGAGGTGCACAGAGAGGGACCATGCCCTTCTGTAAGTGTTTTGATGCTTGGCTGGGGAAAACAATGCGGTTTTGTTGTGAATGCTTCCTTGTAGTATTCTGTAGTTTGTGTCAAGTCCTTACAGAAGCCTCAAGGTTGGTACTTTGCTCAATGATGGAGCTGCACAGAGTGAGAACAGACCCAATGTACGGGGGAGGGCCTCTGCACGTTCTCTTCTTCCTACAGACGATCAACAAATAAGGGGAGACAGAGAAGAGTGTGCTGTGGTCCTCCCATAGACCGCAAGTACTAAAGCATAAACAAGAGGCTTAAGAGTCCCCCTGTCACGTTAAAATTCAGGACAGCAATGCACTTCATCGCATGGGCTGGCCTGTCGACTAGTGTCTCAGGCTGTGGCGTATGAAGATGCACTCCATCTGCTTTCAGGGTAGCAATGGCAGTGGGCAAGCTGCCTGACCTTAACATTTGTCATTTCATCTTTCACCAGAGTTTTGCTGGTTTCCCACGATTCAGTCTTGGTCTAGGAAAAAAAAAAAAAAAAAAAAAAAAAGTGAATTCGGATCAAAATAAAAGGATTTCCTTTCCATTAGTTACGTGTTCTTAACTTGACAGATTTGATTATCGACTTAGAAGGCAAATATCTGGCCAGACTGCAAGACTTGTGCTCGCAGCGTGGGACAGCTCTCGTAAAGGTGATTCAGGGTAGCTTCTGGAAAACAAGACATCAGATCTCCCAAACAGCTTTCTTTGTGCTAATGTAGGAAGGGCGAGTAAGAGGAAAGGTAAGAGTCCAGGTACCATAAGAAGCGGAAGGTGTGAAGGAAACTTCCTTCTGGCTGGTACAGCTCCATATCTAGTTGTCAAGTATGAAGAGAGCAGCTCTAAGTTTCTCGGGGAGAGGAAAACAAAGAGACTGGGAGATTGTACAAAGAAAAAAATGGGATTCCCTATTTCAGGAAATCCTAGTAACTGGAAATAGAGATTGGAAGAGTGCTTTAAGCCAAGACAGAAACTTTTTAAAACTAAAGCCTAGGAGTTGGATGAACCAAGAAATGAATCCCTTTTGATTATGCAGTTGTGTCCAGCGTTATCTTGGGAAATATGGTTTCCACATAAAACGTATCTGGGGCTTGAAGTTCTCCTAAGGCCCTTCTCTGTGTATTCCCTACTGTTTGGTAAGCGCTGAGGTCACACTGCAGACAGCAGCACGTCCTCTCCCCACTACTTAGCTGTCTGTTCTCACAACACGTCTAGGAACAGAATGGCTTGGACACAACTGCGCCTAGGACCGAGTTCATTCAAGCTGGTGGACGAGGTAAAAGCTCTGGACAAGCGAAGGGGAGGGAGGGATGGATGGACATACAATATGATCGCTTTAATCTCATTTCTCTAAGAATCCTTGCTGAGAAAACAAAACAAAACAGAATCAAAAAGAACAGAACAGAACAGAACAAATGAAGCAAGCAGCTAGCTTGCTGGAGACATTGTCTGGGAAACAGTGAAAACACTTGCAGACAAAAAACATACCAAAGGACTAACTCTTTGAGCTTAATTCTAATCCAACAGCATAACCTCAAACTCCTGTTTCTGTTCGTCACAGGCTGGTCCGGTAACATGTCACACTGGATGACTTTGCAGCATAGATGTCAGGAATGCAGCTTGGGATCACCTCCTCCTTCTACTTAGAGGTCAGTTTGAAGGGATGAGCAAGTAATTTTTCCTGGGTTGACAGAAATCTAAAGTCTGTTTTCTAACACTCTTACAGACACTTCTCTGTCCATCGGCCTGTCCTGCCAACTCTGGTGTGAGTGTGAGGTTGTGGCAAGAGGGATTTCCCATTCCTATTTGACCTGGTGGACACCAGCTCTCCTAGGAAATGGCCCATGTTGCTGAGGAGGCAGCAGTATCAAAGCCCTTGTTGATGAAGGTACAACAAGCTGGGGAGGCTTTGGCATTTCTGCACAATGCTGCTCCCTGATTGTCACTCCAGACTCAGATTCTGAAAGAAGCAAAGCAAGCTAGAGGAAAACTGTACGTCCGGGTAATTTTCTTTCTTTCTTTCTATTTTTTCATTCTTCACTTGTAAGAAAACCTAAGTCTTTAAACCATTTGTTTGCAAACACGGCTTAATGGAAATGCTTATGGGTGTGCTCCTTCCCCTTGTTTGGAACCTGCTTAACCTCGCTTCAGCTCTAGGACACCTATGCTCAAATGTATGCTTCCCATGATAAAGCGGTGTTCTTTCGGTATTCTTTTCTGAGATGGTTGCAGGTGAGGTTGAAAAGAGTTGTCAGTAGGATTCTTCGTTTCCTTTGCAGGATCCAAAACTCCGTGTTACAGCGGATCTTCTCCTCTGATCTGAAAAGCTTCACAGGCCAAAAGAGAATTGAGATGACGAAGGAAACAGAGAATGCTGACCAGTATTTCCAATTACCACCCGTAAGTTCTGTGAAAGAATCCGGTGCATTTCTGTAGTGGTAGAAAGTTAATCAAATCATGATCGTGCACTTGAAGGCAAGCAATGCTACAAAAATGAAGAATGCAAGGCCCTGCTTAAGGGCAATCTTCAGGCTGCTTCTAGATCAACAGCTTATTTGGTTCTTCCACAACCTCATCTCCACTTGCTTAGAAGTTGTGAAGGTCGGAAGCACACTCCGTCTTTTTCATCCCCTCTGTGTATCTTTTCCCTGACAGCAACTTCTGTCTTGGCTCTTCACATCCAGCCAGAGCAGTTGCTTTGCCTCCGCAACCTGCAGGCTGTCCTCTCGTGTGTACCTGTGCTGGACTGAGGGCAATGCTTGTAACGCACACAGATGCTGTATTCACTGTGACTTTTAGAAAAGAGAGCAAGAAGCTAACCTGCGCAGCAGTTTCTTAGGTTTCTCCATATCTATCTCTCTATCTATGTCTCTGCGTATATATTTCATTACTTCTTTACTTGTTTAAAGATCCTTTAAATACAGTAGATACTTTAAGAAAGCTTACTTGTTCTTCTCCTTTACTTGTTTTTAACGTTTACTTTTCTAACCGATCCTTAATGTTACAACATTGGATTTCTTTAGTTCTCAGTCCTTAGAAGTTCTCAAAGCACATCAGTGATTTCTCTATTTCTCAATCTTTCCATCTGCATTGAGACCTCTTATCTGAATTTAGGTATTAGGTGAAGAAGAACACTGCAACTAGCTGAAGCCGTATCGGACACATGCTTCTGCTAGGAAGTCATTCCGAGGGATTCCACGGTGTACTTTAGACAGGTTTGCTCTGGACTCAGCATCCCCAAGGGATATTTCAAAGCTCTCGGAAGGACCTGTCGTTATCTCTGACACTGCAGCCTCCATTAGGAACGGGTAAATATTCCTTGCCCTTGTGGGAAGGAACTACTCAGTTAGCTGTTTCTAACCCAAATCTCTTTGTTGTCTTCTATTGACAGACACCACCTGGCTAGCCAAGCTAAACCTTTGAAAATGGAAGGAGTGGGACTACTTCCAAAGCCTGCTGCTGCTTCTAAGCAGAACTGCCATGTAGGTGGGGACACAGCAAGAGGACACGTCCAGGCCAGGGTGGAACTGCAAGGCACCTGTCTGAGCCACACAACGAAGTCAGCGATTCCCAGTTGGAGACTGTTGCTCAACTAGTGACAAAGCAGCTGGAGCGCTTCTGGTTGCTGCTGATGGGTTCCAGTGAATCAGCCAGGGATATGAGCTACAAGAACGGCTGAAGCGATCTGAACTTACCTGAAAGAAAGAAGACAAGAGGGGAGGGAAGGGGAGGGAATAAAAAGAAGGGAAGGGAAGGGAGGGGAGGGGAGGGGAGGGGAGGGGTGGGGAAGGGAGGGAATAAAAAAAAGGGAAGGGAGGGTAGGGTAGGGTAGGGTGGTGTAGTGTACTGTAGTGTAGTGTAGTGTAGTGTAGTGTAGTGTAGTGTAGTGTAGCGTAGCATAGTAGAGGGGAGGGTAGCGTAGGAGAGTATAGGGTAGTGTAGGACAGCGGAGTTTAGGGGAGTGTAGGGTAGGATAGGGGAGGGGAGCGTAGGGGAGCATAGGGGAGGGGAGCATAGGGTAATGTAGGGTAGTGTAGCGAAGGGGAGTGTAGGGTAGTATAGGGGAGGGGATTATAGGGTTGTGTAGGGGTGTGTAGGGGAGGGGAGTGTAGGGGAGTGTAGGGGAGTGTAGGGGTGTGTAGGGTAGTATAGAGGAGGGGAGTGTAGGGGAGTGTAGGGTAGTAGAAGGGAGGGGAGGGGAGTGTAGAGGTGTGTAGGGTAGTATAGGGGAGGGGAGTGTAGGGGTGTGTAGGGTAGTATAGAGGAGGGGAGTGTAGGGTAGTATAGGGGAGGGGAGGGGAGTGTAGGGGTGTGTAGGGTAGTATAGAGGAGGGGAGTGTAGGGAGTGTAGGGCAGTATAGAGGAGGGGCGTGTAGGGGAGTGTAGGGGTGTGTAGGGTAGTATAGGGGAGGGGAGTGTAAGGGTGTGTAGGGTAGTATAGAGGAGGGGAGTGTAGGGTAATATAGGGGAGGGGAGGGGAGTGTAGGGGAGTGTAGGGGTGTGTAGGGTAGTATAGAGGAGGGGAGTGTAGGGGTGTGTAGGGTAGTATAGGGGAGGGGAGTGTAGGGGTGTGTAGGGTAGTATAGGGGAGGGGAGTGTAGGGGTGTGTAGGGTAGTATAGAGGAGGGGAGGGGAGGGGAGTGTAGGGGTGTGTAGGGTAGTATAGGGGAGGGGAGTGTAAGGGTGTGTAGGGTAGTATAGAGGAGGGGAGTGTAGGGTAATATAGGGGAGGGGAGTGGAGTGTAGGGGAGTGTAGGGGTGTGTAGGGTAGTATAGAGGAGGGGAGTGTAGGGGTGTGTAGGGTAGTATAGGGGAGGGGAGTGTAGGGGTGTGTAGGGTAGTATAGGGGAGGGGAGTGTAAGGGTGTGTAGGGTAGTATAGAGGAGGGGAGTGTAGGGTAATATAGGGGAGGGGAGGGGAGTGTAGGGGAGTGTAGGGGTGTGTAGGGTAGTATAGAGGAGGGGAGTGTAGGGGTGTGTAGGGTAGTATAGGGGAGGGGAGTGTAGGGGTGTGTAGGGTAGTATAGAGGAGGGGAGTGTAGGGGTGTGTAGGGTAGTATAGAGGAGGGGAGGGGAGGGGAGTGTAGGGGTGTGTAGGGGAGTGTAGGGGAGTGTAGGGTAGTATAGGGGTGTGTAGGGTAGTATAGGGGAGGGGAGTGTAGGGGAGTGTAGGGTAGTATAGAGGTGTGTAGTGTAGTATAGGGGTGTGTAGTTTAGTATAGGGGAGGGGAGGTAAAGGGAGGGGAGGGGAGGGGAGGGGAGGGGAGGGTAACAGAGTGTCGGGACAGGGAGCATAGGGGAGGGGAGGGGAGGGGAGGGCAGGGAAAAGAGCAGATGGGAGGGGTGGGGAGTGCTACCATAAATAAAATTGCCAAATACATGACATTTTGGATCTGGAGCCAAATCTTTGTGTTGCTGAAGGGACGCAAGACACAGACTCCTGATGGCTTTTGAACAGGAGGCGTTTATTGCCCTTTTTCACTACTACATGTCCTCTCCCCGTAGCCCCACGTGCTGTCCACGCGCCCGAATCTATCATACAGTTGGTCAGAGACCCTCAGACACGCGCCTGGAGCCAGCCAGCAATTGCCCACTGCCCAAAGGTCCTCTTTAACACTGTAGCCAATTCTTTATCCACGCCTCCTTCAAGGTTTTGTTTCTACCGCTTGTTTCCTCGTTACCTCTAATTCAGGGACCTGCGAAACAGCGCGAAGCCACCTGAAAAGTCCCTCCCCACGCGTTGCCATTCCTTCCACAACCTGATTTATCGCTGCCATCCGCGCATTGCACAGTGCCATGAAAGGTTTGGCGTGCACAGAGGTGGCTGAGGATTTTCAGAAAGAACTTGCCTTAAGAACTGCATCAAGACTTTTGCTGGCAGGCAAAAGATCGGGTGATTGATGAACATAGGGATGGCAGCTGAGCAAGGGAAGCATCTTCCAAACTTCCAAATATTTCCTGGATACAGAACTACAACTCCTCTGCTCTCCGGTTAGGAGTTTCTGTCACCTGCTTAGGAAGCAGAAGCAGTAACATGGGATTTAGAGGATCCAGCTGAAGCGTCAGTGCCAGTTAGAGGAAACCATCAATGTACGGGGTTTGAAGAGAGTTTGACCGGTTTTCCAAGGAACATGTACTAGTGCTGCCTATATATGCATATAAATATCTCTACAGCTGGCTTGTATCAGACATAGAGTGGCCATCAGGACTAGGGAAGCGGTTGTCCCTCTGTGCTCGGCTCTGGTGAGGCCGCACCTCGAGCACTGTGTTCAGCGAAGAGCTCGAGGTGCTGGAGCGTGTGCGGAGAAGGGCTCTGAAGCTTGTGAAGGGTTTAGAGAACAAGTCTGGTGAGGAGCGGCTGAGGGAGCTGGGGTTGTTCAGCCTGGAGAAAAGGAGGCTCAGGGGAGACCTTCCTGTGCTCTACAGGAAGCTGAAAGGAGGCTCCAGAGAGGTGGGGATCGTTCTCTTCTCCCAAGCCCCAAGTGACAAGACAAGAACAAAAAACCTCAAGTTGTACCAGGGGAGGTTTCAGTTGGTTATCATGAAAAATTTCTTCACCGAAAGACTTGCTCTGGTGGGTTTACGTGGCAAGGTTTTGGTAGCAGGGGGACTGCAGGGGTGGCTTCCGTGAGAAGAATCTAGAAGCTGCCCCCCGTTAGATAACGGCTCCACTGCTGGCCAGAGCCAAGCCAGGAAACGATGTCGCTTGTTCCTCTGGGAGAGCGTATTTAAGAAAGGAGAAAAAAAATAACAAAAAAAAGCTGCTTCCCAGGGAGAAAGAGAGGAGAAGCAGCCCTGCAGCCCCCCAGGTGAGTGCAGCAGGAGGCAGGGGTTGCTCCAGGCAGGCAGCAGCAGTTCCCCTGCGGGCTGTGCAGGGAGAGGCCCCCGGTGGAGCAGGCTGTCCCCCTGCAGCCCATGGGTCCCCCACGGAGCAGATCTCCACGCTGCAGCCCCCCCGTGGGTGGAGGAGCCCCCGGTGGAGCAGGTGGATGTGGCCTGGAGGAGGCTGTGGCCCATGGAGAGCCCCCGCAGGGCAGGAGCAGGCCCCAGGCCGCAGCTGCAGCCCCCCCGTGGAGAGGAGCCCCCGCAGGAGCAGGGGGGCTGGGGGGAGCTGCCGCCCAGCCGTGGGGGACCCGTGCTGGAGCAGTTTGCTCCTGGGGGATGGATGGATGGAGCCCGTGGGACGGAGCCGTGTGGGAGCAGTGCTTGAGGAGCTGCTGCCTGTGGGCAGCCCGTGTGGGATCAGCTGGGGAAGGACGGCATCCCGTGGGAGGGACCCCACGGGGAGCAGGGGCAGGGAGGGAGCGAGAAGGAGCGGCGGGGACAAATCTTCAGGGACTGACCGCAGCCCTCAGTCCCGTTTCCCTGCGCTGCTCAGGAGGAGGAGGTGGAAGAGGGCAGATGGGGAGAAGACGTTTTGGGTTTCTTTCCTTTGTTTCTCACGTGTCTAGTTTGTTGGTAGTAGGCAATAACTCTTACTATCTCCCTATGCTGAGTCTGCTTTGCCCGTCACGATAGTTGTTGAGTGATCTCCCTGTCCTTATCTCAGCCCTTGAGCCCTTTGCATCGTATTTTCTCCCCCTTTCCCTTTGAGGAGGGGGAGTGAGAGAGCGGCCGTGGTGGAACTCGGCTGCCCACCCGATTCAGACCAGCGCAGTTGCAAAGGACTGGAAAAGTTTTCCGACGAAACAAGATGTTTAACAAGGAAGTGCATAGTTTCCTTATTAAGGCTTCCTGGATAATTGGGGTTATTTCATATTCCCAGCTTGGAGGAAGAGAATTGTTGATTTCACCTTCTTTTTTCTTACATGGAAATAAAAGGTGAACTGCTCTCCAAGTACGGTCAACGTATCAGAATCAAGCTCTTTTTGTCCGTAATCCCTTCTCAAGGAAAAGATTGATCACACACCTTCCACAGATGTAGGGGAGCAGGGAATAATGTTTGAACTACTCTCATTCAAGGCAGTTTGGGCATAGTGGTACTTCTCTAGCTGTTTCTAGACGCGTTAGCAACAGAGAGTGTTGTGCCGTCACTGGGAGGCGCCTGCGGTGATGACTTCAGAAACAGAAGGGAATTGTGTCACCACAGCACTTTGGGAAGAGCTGCCTCTGCGCACGTTTAGCTGGGAGGGACAGAGAAGGGTGCTGGATGTGATGAAACCACGTGAGGATTTGTGGATCTCCCCTTGAGGTGCACAGAGAGGGACCATGCCCTTCTGTAAGTGTTTTGATGCTTGGCTGGGGAAAACAATGCGGTTTTGTTGTGAATGCTTCCTTGTAGTATTCTGTAGTTTGTGTCAAGTCCTTACAGAAGCCTCAAGGTTGGTACTTTGCTCAATGATGGAGCTGCACAGAGTGAGAACAGACCCAATGTACGGGGGAGGGCCTCTGCACGTTCTCTTCTTCCTACAGACGATCAACAAATAAGGGGAGACAGAGAAGAGTGTGCTGTGGTCCTCCCATAGACCGCAAGTACTAAAGCATAAACAAGAGGCTTAAGAGTCCCCCTGTCACGTTAAAATTCAGGACAGCAATGCACTTCATCGCATGGGCTGGCCTGTCGACTAGTGTCTCAGGCTGTGGCGTATGAAGATGCACTCCATCTGCTTTCAGGGTAGCAATGGCAGTGGGCAAGCTGCCTGACCTTAACATTTGTCATTTCATCTTTCACCAGAGTTTTGCTGGTTTCCCACGATTCAGTCTTGGTCTAGGAAAAAAAAAAAAAAAAAAAAAAAAGTGAATTCGGATCAAAATAAAAGGATTTCCTTTCCATTAGTTACGTGTTCTTAACTTGACAGATTTGATTATCGACTTAGAAGGCAAATATCTGGCCAGACTGCAAGACTTGTGCTCGCAGCGTGGGACAGCTCTCGTAAAGGTGATTCAGGGTAGCTTCTGGAAAACAAGACATCAGATCTCCCAAACAGCTTTCTTTGTGCTAATGTAGGAAGGGCGAGTAAGAGGAAAGGTAAGAGTCCAGGTACCATAAGAAGCGGAAGGTGTGAAGGAAACTTCCTTCTGGCTGGTACAGCTCCATATCTAGTTGTCAAGTATGAAGAGAGCAGCTCTAAGTTTCTCGGGGAGAGGAAAACAAAGAGACTGGGAGATTGTACAAAGAAAAAAATGGGATTCCCTATTTCAGGAAATCCTAGTAACTGGAAATAGAGATTGGAAGAGTGCTTTAAGCCAAGACAGAAACTTTTTAAAACTAAAGCCTAGGAGTTGGATGAACCAAGAAATGAATCCCTTTTGATTATGCAGTTGTGTCCAGCGTTATCTTGGGAAATATGGTTTCCACATAAAACGTATCTGGGGCTTGAAGTTCTCCTAAGGCCCTTCTCTGTGTATTCCCTACTGTTTGGTAAGCGCTGAGGTCACACTGCAGACAGCAGCACGTCCTCTCCCCACTACTTAGCTGTCTGTTCTCACAACACGTCTAGGAACAGAATGGCTTGGACACAACTGCGCCTAGGACCGAGTTCATTCAAGCTGGTGGACGAGGTAAAAGCTCTGGACAAGCGAAGGGGAGGGAGGGATGGATGGACATACAATATGATCGCTTTAATCTCATTTCTCTAAGAATCCTTGCTGAGAAAACAAAACAAAACAGAATCAAAAAGAACAGAACAGAACAGAACAAATGAAGCAAGCAGCTAGCTTGCTGGAGACATTGTCTGGGAAACAGTGAAAACACTTGCAGACAAAAAACATACCAAAGGACTAACTCTTTGAGCTTAATTCTAATCCAACAGCATAACCTCAAACTCCTGTTTCTGTTCGTCACAGGCTGGTCCAGTAACATGTCACACTGGATGACTTTGCAGCATAGATGTCAGGAATGCAGCTTGGGATCACCTCCTCCTTCTACTTAGAGGTCAGTTTGAAGGGATGAGCAAGTAATTTTTCCTGGGTTGACAGAAATCTAAAGTCTGTTTTCTAACACTCTTACAGACACTTCTCTGTCCATCGGCCTGTCCTGCCAACTCTGGTGTGAGTGTGAGGTTGTGGCAAGAGGGATTTCCCATTCCTATTTGACCTGGTGGACACCAGCTCTCCTAGGAAATGGCCCATGTTGCTGAGGAGGCAGCAGTATCAAAGCCCTTGTTGATGAAGGTACAACAAGCTGGGGAGGCTTTGGCATTTCTGCACAATGCTGCTCCCTGATTGTCACTCCAGACTCAGATTCTGAAAGAAGCAAAGCAAGCTAGAGGAAAACTGTACGTCCGGGTAATTTTCTTTCTTTCTTTCTATTTTTTCATTCTTCACTTGTAAGAAAACCTAAGTCTTTAAACCATTTGTTTGCAAACACGGCTTAATGGAAATGCTTATGGGTGTGCTCCTTCCCCTTGTTTGGAACCTGCTTAACCTCGCTTCAGCTCTAGGACACCTATGCTCAAATGTATGCTTCCCATGATAAAGCGGTGTTCTTTCGGTATTCTTTTCTGAGATGGTTGCAGGTGAGGTTGAAAAGAGTTGTCAGTAGGATTCTTCGTTTCCTTTGCAGGATCCAAAACTCCGTGTTACAGCGGATCTTCTCCTCTGATCTGAAAAGCTTCACAGGCCAAAAGAGAATTGAGATGACGAAGGAAACAGAGAATGCTGACCAGTATTTCCAATTACCACCCGTAAGTTTTGTGAAAGAATCCGGTGCATTTCTGTAGTGGTAGAAAGTTAATCAAATCATGATCGTGCACTTGAAGGCAAGCAATGCTACAAAAATGAAGAATGCAAGGCCCTGCTTAAGGGCAATCTTCAGGCTGCTTCTAGATCAACAGCTTATTTGGTTCTTCCACAACCTCATCTCCACTTGCTTAGAAGTTGTGAAGGTCGGAAGCACACTCCGTCTTTTTCATCCCCTCTGTGTATCTTTTCCCTGACAGCAACTTCTGTCTTGGCTCTTCACATCCAGCCAGAGCAGTTGCTTTGCCTCCGCAACCTGCAGGCTGTCCTCTCGTGTGTACCTGTGCTGGACTGAGGGCAATGCTTGTAACGCACACAGATGCTGTATTCACTGTGACTTTTAGAAAAGAGAGCAAGAAGCTAACCTGCGCAGCAGTTTCTTAGGTTTCTCCATATCTATCTCTCTATCTATGTCTCTGCGTATATATTTCATTACTTCTTTACTTGTTTAAAGATCCTTTAAATACAGTAGATACTTTAAGAAAGCTTACTTGTTCTTCTCCTTTACTTGTTTTTAACGTTTACTTTTCTAACCGATCCTTAATGTTACAACATTGGATTTCTTTAGTTCTCAGTCCTTAGAAGTTCTCAAAGCACATCAGTGATTTCTCTATTTCTCAATCTTTCCATCTGCATTGAGACCTCTTATCTGAATTTAGGTATTAGGTGAAGAAGAACACTGCAACTAGCTGAAGCCGTATCGGACACATGCTTCTGCTAGGAAGTCATTCCGAGGGATTCCACGGTGTACTTTAGACAGGTTTGCTCTGGACTCAGCATCCCCAAGGGATATTTCAAAGCTCTCGGAAGGACCTGTCGTTATCTCTGACACTGCAGCCTCCATTAGGAACGGGTAAATATTCCTTGCCCTTGTGGGAAGGAACTACTCAGTTAGCTGTTTCTAACCCAAATCTCTTTGTTGTCTTCTATTGACAGACACCACCTGGCTAGCCAAGCTAAACCTTTGAAAATGGAAGGAGTGGGACTACTTCCAAAGCCTGCTGCTGCTTCTAAGCAGAACTGCCATGTAGGTGGGGACACAGCAAGAGGACACGTCCAGGCCAGGGTGGAACTGCAAGGCACCTGTCTGAGCCACACAACGAAGTCAGCGATTCCCAGTTGGAGACTGTTGCTCAACTAGTGACAAAGCAGCTGGAGCGCTTCTGGTTGCTGCTGATGGGTTCCAGTGAATCAGCCAGGGATATGAGCTACAAGAACGGCTGAAGCGATCTGAACTTACCTGAAAGAAAGAAGACAAGAGGGGAGGGAAGGGGAGGGAATAAAAAGAAGGGAAGGGAAGGGAGGGGAGGGGAGGGGAGGGGAGGGGAGGGGTGGGGAAGGGAGGGAATAAAAAAAAGGGAAGGGAGGGTAGGGTAGGGTAGGGTGGTGTAGTGTACTGTAGTGTAGTGTAGTGTAGTGTAGTGTAGTGTAGTGTAGTGTAGTGTAGCGTAGCATAGTAGAGGGGAGGGTAGCGTAGGAGAGTATAGGGTAGTGTAGGACAGCGGAGTTTAGGGGAGTGTAGGGTAGGATAGGGGAGGGGAGCGTAGGGGAGCATAGGGGAGGGGAGCATAGGGTAATGTAGGGTAGTGTAGCGAAGGGGAGTGTAGGGTAGTATAGGGGAGGGGATTATAGGGTTGTGTAGGGGTGTGTAGGGGAGGGGAGTGTAGGGGAGTGTAGGGGAGTGTAGGGGTGTGTAGGGTAGTATAGAGGAGGGGAGTGTAGGGGAGTGTAGGGTAGTAGAAGGGAGGGGAGGGGAGTGTAGAGGTGTGTAGGGTAGTATAGGGGAGGGGAGTGTAGGGGTGTGTAGGGTAGTATAGAGGAGGGGAGTGTAGGGTAGTATAGGGGAGGGGAGGGGAGTGTAGGGGTGTGTAGGGTAGTATAGAGGAGGGGAGTGTAGGGAGTGTAGGGCAGTATAGAGGAGGGGCGTGTAGGGGAGTGTAGGGGTGTGTAGGGTAGTATAGGGGAGGGGAGTGTAAGGGTGTGTAGGGTAGTATAGAGGAGGGGAGTGTAGGGTAATATAGGGGAGGGGAGGGGAGTGTAGGGGAGTGTAGGGGTGTGTAGGGTAGTATAGAGGAGGGGAGTGTAGGGGTGTGTAGGGTAGTATAGGGGAGGGGAGTGTAGGGGTGTGTAGGGTAGTATAGGGGAGGGGAGTGTAGGGGTGTGTAGGGTAGTATAGAGGAGGGGAGGGGAGGGGAGTGTAGGGGTGTGTAGGGTAGTATAGGGGAGGGGAGTGTAAGGGTGTGTAGGGTAGTATAGAGGAGGGGAGTGTAGGGTAATATAGGGGAGGGGAGTGGAGTGTAGGGGAGTGTAGGGGTGTGTAGGGTAGTATAGAGGAGGGGAGTGTAGGGGTGTGTAGGGTAGTATAGGGGAGGGGAGTGTAGGGGTGTGTAGGGTAGTATAGGGGAGGGGAGTGTAAGGGTGTGTAGGGTAGTATAGAGGAGGGGAGTGTAGGGTAATATAGGGGAGGGGAGGGGAGTGTAGGGGAGTGTAGGGGTGTGTAGGGTAGTATAGAGGAGGGGAGTGTAGGGGTGTGTAGGGTAGTATAGGGGAGGGGAGTGTAGGGGTGTGTAGGGTAGTATAGGGGAGGGGAGTGTAGGGGTGTGTAGGGTAGTATAGAGGAGGGGAGTGTAGGGGTGTGTAGGGTAGTATAGAGGAGGGGAGGGGAGGGGAGTGTAGGGGTGTGTAGGGGAGTGTAGGGGAGTGTAGGGTAGTATAGGGGTGTGTAGGGTAGTATAGGGGAGGGGAGTGTAGGGGAGTGTAGGGTAGTATAGAGGTGTGTAGTGTAGTATAGGGGTGTGTAGTTTAGTATAGGGGAGGGGAGGTAAAGGGAGGGGAGGGGAGGGGAGGGGAGGGGAGGGGAGGGTAACAGAGTGTCGGGACAGGGAGCATAGGGGAGGGGAGGGGAGGGGAGGGCAGGGAAAAGAGCAGATGGGAGGGGTGGGGAGTGCTACCATAAATAAAATTGCCAAATACATGCCTTTTTGGATCTGGAGCCAAATCTTTGTGTTGCTGAAGGGACGCAAGACACAGACTCCTGATGGCTTTTGAACAGGAGGCGTTTATTGCCCTTTTTCACTACTACATGTCCTCTCCCCGTAGCCCCACGTGCTGTCCACGCGCCCGAATCTATCATACAGTTGGTCAGAGACCCTCAGACACGCGCCTGGAGCCAGCCAGCAATTGCCCACTGCCCAAAGGTCCTCTTTAACACTGTAGCCAATTCTTTATCCACGCCTCCTTCAAGGTTTTGTTTCTACCGCTTGTTTCCTCGTTACCTCTAATTCAGGGACCTGCGAAACAGCGCGAAGCCACCTGAAAAGTCCCTCCCCACGCGTTGCCATTCCTTCCACAACCTGATTTATCGCTGCCATCCGCGCATTGCACAGTGCCATGAAAGGTTTGGCGTGCACAGAGGTGGCTGAGGATTTTCAGAAAGAACTTGCCTTAAGAACTGCATCAAGACTTTTGCTGGCAGGCAAAAGATCGGGTGATTGATGAACATAGGGATGGCAGCTGAGCAAGGGAAGCATCTTCCAAACTTCCAAATATTTCCTGGATACAGAACTACAACTCCTCTGCTCTCCGGTTAGGAGTTTCTGTCACCTGCTTAGGAAGCAGAAGCAGTAACATGGGATTTAGAGGATCCAGCTGAAGCGTCAGTGCCAGTTAGAGGAAACCATCAATGTACGGGGTTTGAAGAGAGTTTGACCGGTTTTCCAAGGAACATGTACTAGTGCTGCCTATATATGCATATAAATATCTCTACAGCTGGCTTGTATCAGACATAGAGTGGCCATCAGGACTAGGGAAGCGGTTGTCCCTCTGTGCTCGGCTCTGGTGAGGCCGCACCTCGAGCACTGTGTTCAGCGAAGAGCTCGAGGTGCTGGAGCGTGTGCGGAGAAGGGCTCTGAAGCTTGTGAAGGGTTTAGAGAACAAGTCTGGTGAGGAGCGGCTGAGGGAGCTGGGGTTGTTCAGCCTGGAGAAAAGGAGGCTCAGGGGAGACCTTCCTGTGCTCTACAGGAAGCTGAAAGGAGGCTCCAGAGAGGTGGGGATCGTTCTCTTCTCCCAAGCCCCAAGTGACAAGACAAGAACAAAAAACCTCAAGTTGTACCAGGGGAGGTTTCAGTTGGTTATCATGAAAAATTTCTTCACCGAAAGACTTGCTCTGGTGGGTTTACGTGGCAAGGTTTTGGTAGCAGGGGGACTGCAGGGGTGGCTTCCGTGAGAAGAATCTAGAAGCTGCCCCCCGTTAGATAACGGCTCCACTGCTGGCCAGAGCCAAGCCAGGAAACGATGTCGCTTGTTCCTCTGGGAGAGCGTATTTAAGAAAGGAGAAAAAAAATAACAAAAAAAAGCTGCTTCCCAGGGAGAAAGAGAGGAGAAGCAGCCCTGCAGCCCCCCAGGTGAGTGCAGCAGGAGGCAGGGGTTGCTCCAGGCAGGCAGCAGCAGTTCCCCTGCGGGCTGTGCAGGGAGAGGCCCCCGGTGGAGCAGGCTGTCCCCCTGCAGCCCATGGGTCCCCCACGGAGCAGATCTCCACGCTGCAGCCCCCCCGTGGGTGGAGGAGCCCCCGGTGGAGCAGGTGGATGTGGCCTGGAGGAGGCTGTGGCCCATGGAGAGCCCCCGCAGGGCAGGAGCAGGCCCCAGGCCGCAGCTGCAGCCCCCCCGTGGAGAGGAGCCCCCGCAGGAGCAGGGGGGCTGGGGGGAGCTGCCGCCCAGCCGTGGGGGACCCGTGCTGGAGCAGTTTGCTCCTGGGGGATGGATGGATGGAGCCCGTGGGACGGAGCCGTGTGGGAGCAGTGCTTGAGGAGCTGCTGCCTGTGGGCAGCCCGTGTGGGATCAGCTGGGGAAGGACGGCATCCCGTGGGAGGGACCCCACGGGGAGCAGGGGCAGGGAGGGAGCGAGAAGGAGCGGCGGGGACAAATCTTCAGGGACTGACCGCAGCCCTCAGTCCCGTTTCCCTGCGCTGCTCAGGAGGAGGAGGTGGAAGAGGGCAGATGGGGAGAAGACGTTTTGGGTTTCTTTCCTTTGTTTCTCACGTGTCTAGTTTGTTGGTAGTAGGCAATAACTCTTACTATCTCCCTATGCTGAGTCTGCTTTGCCCGTCACGATAGTTGTTGAGTGATCTCCCTGTCCTTATCTCAGCCCTTGAGCCCTTTGCATCGTATTTTCTCCCCCTTTCCCTTTGAGGAGGGGGAGTGAGAGAGCGGCCGTGGTGGAACTCGGCTGCCCACCCGATTCAGACCAGCGCAGTTGCAAAGGACTGGAAAAGTTTTCCGACGAAACAAGATGTTTAACAAGGAAGTGCATAGTTTCCTTATTAAGGCTTCCTGGATAATTGGGGTTATTTCATATTCCCAGCTTGGAGGAAGAGAATTGTTGATTTCACCTTCTTTTTTCTTACATGGAAATAAAAGGTGAACTGCTCTCCAAGTACGGTCAACGTATCAGAATCAAGCTCTTTTTGTCCGTAATCCCTTCTCAAGGAAAAGATTGATCACACACCTTCCACAGATGTAGGGGAGCAGGGAATAATGTTTGAACTACTCTCATTCAAGGCAGTTTGGGCATAGTGGTACTTCTCTAGCTGTTTCTAGACGCGTTAGCAACAGAGAGTGTTGTGCCGTCACTGGGAGGCGCCTGCGGTGATGACTTCAGAAACAGAAGGGAATTGTGTCACCACAGCACTTTGGGAAGAGCTGCCTCTGCGCACGTTTAGCTGGGAGGGACAGAGAAGGGTGCTGGATGTGATGAAACCACGTGAGGATTTGTGGATCTCCCCTTGAGGTGCACAGAGAGGGACCATGCCCTTCTGTAAGTGTTTTGATGCTTGGCTGGGGAAAACAATGCGGTTTTGTTGTGAATGCTTCCTTGTAGTATTCTGTAGTTTGTGTCAAGTCCTTACAGAAGCCTCAAGGTTGGTACTTTGCTCAATGATGGAGCTGCACAGAGTGAGAACAGACCCAATGTACGGGGGAGGGCCTCTGCACGTTCTCTTCTTCCTACAGACGATCAACAAATAAGGGGAGACAGAGAAGAGTGTGCTGTGGTCCTCCCATAGACCGCAAGTACTAAAGCATAAACAAGAGGCTTAAGAGTCCCCCTGTCACGTTAAAATTCAGGACAGCAATGCACTTCATCGCATGGGCTGGCCTGTCGACTAGTGTCTCAGGCTGTGGCGTATGAAGATGCACTCCATCTGCTTTCAGGGTAGCAATGGCAGTGGGCAAGCTGCCTGACCTTAACATTTGTCATTTCATCTTTCACCAGAGTTTTGCTGGTTTCCCACGATTCAGTCTTGGTCTAGGAAAAAAAAAAAAAAAAAAAAAAAGTGAATTCGGATCAAAATAAAAGGATTTCCTTTCCATTAGTTACGTGTTCTTAACTTGACAGATTTGATTATCGACTTAGAAGGCAAATATCTGGCCAGACTGCAAGACTTGTGCTCGCAGCGTGGGACAGCTCTCGTAAAGGTGATTCAGGGTAGCTTCTGGAAAACAAGACATCAGATCTCCCAAACAGCTTTCTTTGTGCTAATGTAGGAAGGGCGAGTAAGAGGAAAGGTAAGAGTCCAGGTACCATAAGAAGCGGAAGGTGTGAAGGAAACTTCCTTCTGGCTGGTACAGCTCCATATCTAGTTGTCAAGTATGAAGAGAGCAGCTCTAAGTTTCTCGGGGAGAGGAAAACAAAGAGACTGGGAGATTGTACAAAGAAAAAAATGGGATTCCCTATTTCAGGAAATCCTAGTAACTGGAAATAGAGATTGGAAGAGTGCTTTAAGCCAAGACAGAAACTTTTTAAAACTAAAGCCTAGGAGTTGGATGAACCAAGAAATGAATCCCTTTTGATTATGCAGTTGTGTCCAGCGTTATCTTGGGAAATATGGTTTCCACATAAAACGTATCTGGGGCTTGAAGTTCTCCTAAGGCCCTTCTCTGTGTATTCCCTACTGTTTGGTAAGCGCTGAGGTCACACTGCAGACAGCAGCACGTCCTCTCCCCACTACTTAGCTGTCTGTTCTCACAACACGTCTAGGAACAGAATGGCTTGGACACAACTGCGCCTAGGACCGAGTTCATTCAAGCTGGTGGACGAGGTAAAAGCTCTGGACAAGCGAAGGGGAGGGAGGGATGGATGGACATACAATATGATCGCTTTAATCTCATTTCTCTAAGAATCCTTGCTGAGAAAACAAAACAAAACAGAATCAAAAAGAACAGAACAGAACAGAACAAATGAAGCAAGCAGCTAGCTTGCTGGAGACATTGTCTGGGAAACAGTGAAAACACTTGCAGACAAAAAACATACCAAAGGACTAACTCTTTGAGCTTAATTCTAATCCAACAGCATAACCTCAAACTCCTGTTTCTGTTCGTCACAGGCTGGTCCAGTAACATGTCACACTGGATGACTTTGCAGCATAGATGTCAGGAATGCAGCTTGGGATCACCTCCTCCTTCTACTTAGAGGTCAGTTTGAAGGGATGAGCAAGTAATTTTTCCTGGGTTGACAGAAATCTAAAGTCTGTTTTCTAACACTCTTACAGACACTTCTCTGTCCATCGGCCTGTCCTGCCAACTCTGGTGTGAGTGTGAGGTTGTGGCAAGAGGGATTTCCCATTCCTATTTGACCTGGTGGACACCAGCTCTCCTAGGAAATGGCCCATGTTGCTGAGGAGGCAGCAGTATCAAAGCCCTTGTTGATGAAGGTACAACAAGCTGGGGAGGCTTTGGCATTTCTGCACAATGCTGCTCCCTGATTGTCACTCCAGACTCAGATTCTGAAAGAAGCAAAGCAAGCTAGAGGAAAACTGTACGTCCGGGTAATTTTCTTTCTTTCTTTCTATTTTTTCATTCTTCACTTGTAAGAAAACCTAAGTCTTTAAACCATTTGTTTGCAAACACGGCTTAATGGAAATGCTTATGGGTGTGCTCCTTCCCCTTGTTTGGAACCTGCTTAACCTCGCTTCAGCTCTAGGACACCTATGCTCAAATGTATGCTTCCCATGATAAAGCGGTGTTCTTTCGGTATTCTTTTCTGAGATGGTTGCAGGTGAGGTTGAAAAGAGTTGTCAGTAGGATTCTTCGTTTCCTTTGCAGGATCCAAAACTCCGTGTTACAGCGGATCTTCTCCTCTGATCTGAAAAGCTTCACAGGCCAAAAGAGAATTGAGATGACGAAGGAAACAGAGAATGCTGACCAGTATTTCCAATTACCACCCGTAAGTTTTGTGAAAGAATCCGGTGCATTTCTGTAGTGGTAGAAAGTTAATCAAATCATGATCGTGCACTTGAAGGCAAGCAATGCTACAAAAATGAAGAATGCAAGGCCCTGCTTAAGGGCAATCTTCAGGCTGCTTCTAGATCAACAGCTTATTTGGTTCTTCCACAACCTCATCTCCACTTGCTTAGAAGTTGTGAAGGTCGGAAGCACACTCCGTCTTTTTCATCCCCTCTGTGTATCTTTTCCCTGACAGCAACTTCTGTCTTGGCTCTTCACATCCAGCCAGAGCAGTTGCTTTGCCTCCGCAACCTGCAGGCTGTCCTCTCGTGTGTACCTGTGCTGGACTGAGGGCAATGCTTGTAACGCACACAGATGCTGTATTCACTGTGACTTTTAGAAAAGAGAGCAAGAAGCTAACCTGCGCAGCAGTTTCTTAGGTTTCTCCATATCTATCTCTCTATCTATGTCTCTGCGTATATATTTCATTACTTCTTTACTTGTTTAAAGATCCTTTAAATACAGTAGATACTTTAAGAAAGCTTACTTGTTCTTCTCCTTTACTTGTTTTTAACGTTTACTTTTCTAACCGATCCTTAATGTTACAACATTGGATTTCTTTAGTTCTCAGTCCTTAGAAGTTCTCAAAGCACATCAGTGATTTCTCTATTTCTCAATCTTTCCATCTGCATTGAGACCTCTTATCTGAATTTAGGTATTAGGTGAAGAAGAACACTGCAACTAGCTGAAGCCGTATCGGACACATGCTTCTGCTAGGAAGTCATTCCGAGGGATTCCACGGTGTACTTTAGACAGGTTTGCTCTGGACTCAGCATCCCCAAGGGATATTTCAAAGCTCTCGGAAGGACCTGTCGTTATCTCTGACACTGCAGCCTCCATTAGGAACGGGTAAATATTCCTTGCCCTTGTGGGAAGGAACTACTCAGTTAGCTGTTTCTAACCCAAATCTCTTTGTTGTCTTCTATTGACAGACACCACCTGGCTAGCCAAGCTAAACCTTTGAAAATGGAAGGAGTGGGACTACTTCCAAAGCCTGCTGCTGCTTCTAAGCAGAACTGCCATGTAGGTGGGGACACAGCAAGAGGACACGTCCAGGCCAGGGTGGAACTGCAAGGCACCTGTCTGAGCCACACAACGAAGTCAGCGATTCCCAGTTGGAGACTGTTGCTCAACTAGTGACAAAGCAGCTGGAGCGCTTCTGGTTGCTGCTGATGGGTTCCAGTGAATCAGCCAGGGATATGAGCTACAAGAACGGCTGAAGCGATCTGAACTTACCTGAAAGAAAGAAGACAAGAGGGGAGGGAAGGGGAGGGAATAAAAAGAAGGGAAGGGAAGGGAGGGGAGGGGAGGGGAGGGGAGGGGTGGGGAAGGGAGGGAATAAAAAAAAGGGAAGGGAGGGTAGGGTAGGGTAGGGTGGTGTAGTGTACTGTAGTGTAGTGTAGTGTAGTGTAGTGTAGTGTAGTGTAGTGTAGCGTAGCATAGTAGAGGGGAGGGTAGCGTAGGAGAGTATAGGGTAGTGTAGGACAGCGGAGTTTAGGGGAGTGTAGGGTAGGATAGGGGAGGGGAGCGTAGGGGAGCATAGGGGAGGGGAGCATAGGGTAATGTAGGGTAGTGTAGCGAAGGGGAGTGTAGGGTAGTATAGGGGAGGGGACTATAGGGTTGTGTAGGGGTGTGTAGGGGAGGGGAGTGTAGGGGAGTGTAGGGGAGTGTAGGGGTGTGTAGGGTAGTATAGAGGAGGGGAGTGTAGGGGAGTGTAGGGTAGTAGAAGGGAGGGGAGGGGAGTGTAGAGGTGTGTAGGGTAGTATAGGGTAGGGGAGTGTAGGGGTGTGTAGGGTAGTATAGAGGAGGGGAGTGTAGGGTAGTATAGGGGAGGGGAGTGTAGGGAGTGTAGGGCAGTATAGAGGAGGGGAGTGTAGGGGAGTGTAGGGGTGTGTAGGGTTGTATAGGGGAGGGGAGTGTAAGGGTGTGTAGGGTAGTATAGAGGAGGGGAGTGTAGGGTAATATAGGGGAGGGGAGGGGAGTGTAGGGGTGTGTAGGGGTGTGTAGGGTAGTATAGAGGAGGGGAGTGTAGGGGTGTGTAGGGTAGTATAGGGGAGGGGAGTGTAGGGGTGTGTAGGGTAGTATAGAGGAGGGGAGGGTAGGGGAGGGGAGGGGAGGGGAGGGGAGGGGAGGGGAGGGGAGGGGAGGGGAGGGGAGGGGAGGGGAGGGGAGGGGAGGGGAGGGGAGGGGAGGGGAGGGGAGGGGAGGGGTGTGTAGGGGAGTGTAGGGGAGTGTAGGGGAGTATAGGGGTGTGTAGGATAGTATAGGGGAGGGGAGTGTAGGGGAGTGTAGGGTAGTATAGGGGTGTGTAGTGTAGTATAGGGGTGTGTAGTTTAGTATAGGGGAGGGGAGGTAAGGGGAGGGGAGGGGAGGGGAGGGTAACAGAGTGTCGGGACAGGGAGCATAGGGGAGGGGAGGGGAGGGCAGGGAAAAGAGCAGATGGGAGGGGTGGGGAGTGCTACCATAAATAAAATTGCCAAATACATGACATTTTGGATCTGGAGCCAAATCTTTGTGTTGCTGAAGGGACGCAAGACACAGACTCCTGATGGCTTTTGAACAGGAGGCGTTTATTGCCCTTTTTCACTACTACATGTCCTCTCCCCGTAGCCCCACGTGCTGTCCACGCGCCCGAATCTATCATACAGTTGGTCAGAGACCCTCAGACACGCGCCTGGAGCCAGCCAGCAATTGCCCACTGCCCAAAGGTCCTCTTTAACACTGTAGCCAATTCTTTATCCACGCCTCCTTCAAGGTTTTGTTTCTACCGCTTGTTTCCTCGTTACCTCTAATTCAGGGACCTGCGAAACAGCGCGAAGCCACCTGAAAAGTCCCTCCCCACGCGTTGCCATTCCTTCCACAACCTGATTTATCGCTGCCATCCGCGCATTGCACAGTGCCATGAAAGGTTTGGCGTGCACAGAGGTGGCTGAGGATTTTCAGAAAGAACTTGCCTTAAGAACTGCATCAAGACTTTTGCTGGCAGGCAAAAGATCGGGTGATTGATGAACATAGGGATGGCAGCTGAGCAAGGGAAGCATCTTCCAAACTTCCAAATATTTCCTGGATACAGAACTACAACTCCTCTGCTCTCCGGTTAGGAGTTTCTGTCACCTGCTTAGGAAGCAGAAGCAGTAACATGGGATTTAGAGGATCCAGCTGAAGCGTCAGTGCCAGTTAGAGGAAACCATCAATGTACGGGGTTTGAAGAGAGTTTGACCGGTTTTCCAAGGAACATGTACTAGTGCTGCCTATATATACATATAAATATCTCTACAGCTGGCTTGTATCAGACATAGAGTGGCCATCAGGACTAGGGAAGCGGTTGTCCCTCTGTGCTCGGCTCTGGTGAGGCCGCACCTCGAGCACTGTGTTCAGCGAAGAGCTCGAGGTGCTGGAGCGTGTGCGGAGAAGGGCTCTGAAGCTTGTGAAGGGTTTAGAGAACAAGTCTGGTGAGGAGCGGCTGAGGGAGCTGGGGTTGTTCAGCCTGGAGAAAAGGAGGCTCAGGGGAGACCTTCCTGTGCTCTACAGGAAGCTGAAAGGAGGCTCCAGAGAGGTGGGGATCGTTCTCTTCTCCCAAGCCCCAAGTGACAAGACAAGAACAAAAAACCTCAAGTTGTACCAGGGGAGGTTTCAGTTGGTTATCATGAAAAATTTCTTCACCGAAAGACTTGCTCTGGTGGGTTTACGTGGCAAGGTTTTGATAGCAGGGGGACTGCAGGGGTGGCTTCCGTGAGAAGAATCTAGAAGCTGCCCCCCGTTAGATAACGGCTCCACTGCTGGCCAGAGCCAAGCCAGGAAACGATGTCGCTTGTTCCTCTGGGAGAGCGTATTTAAGAAAGGAGAAAAAAATAACAAAAAAAAAGCTGCTTCCCAGGGAGAAAGAGAGGAGAAGCAGCCCTGCAGCCCCCCAGGTGAGTGCAGCAGGAGGCAGGGGTTGCTCCAGGCAGGCAGCAGCAGTTCCCCTGCGGGCTGTGCAGGGAGAGGCCCCTGGTGGAGCAGGCTGTCCCCCTGCAGCCCATGGGTCCCCCACGGAGCAGATCTCCACGCTGCAGCCCCACCGTGGGTGGAGGAGCCCCCGGTGGAGCAGGTGGCTGTGGCCTGGAGGAGGCTGCGGCCTGTGGAGAGCCCCCGCAGGAGCAGGCCCCGGGCCGCAGCTGCAGCCATGGAGAGGAGCCCACGGGGAGCAGGGGCAGAGAGGGACCTTGGAGGAGGGAACTGTATCCTCTTTTTTCATCGGTGCTGAGATTGAGGATCAGGATTTCGTGGTAGGAATTTGTTTAGATGAACCAATTTACATCCATATGGGTTTTGTATGTTTGTTTCACCTTGTCTTGCAGGACCATCTTGGCTGGGTCTGCAGTGTTGTGCAAAAGTGAAGTTTTTCACAATAAAGAGCAGCTTTATTTTCGGGGAAAAGGCTGAGGTGGCCTTCATCAGAGTCTTGTGACCTGAAAATGCAGAAAATGGGTGCATGGCTGGCTGGCTGGGTGGGTGGGTGGGAGTTGGGAATTCAGCCTTGGGATCAGAACTGGGACGTTGTTGGGATAGGAAATGATCAGTGGGATGGGAAGTGATGATGGGGATAGGAACTCATTGGGATGGGATAAATGGGTTTTATTTTTATTGCATTAAATCCACTTTATTGACTGTGTTGTACAGTATGGCGTTGTTTTATTACTATAAAATTATGATGATTATTATTTAATCTTATTAATTAAACAATTTTTATACGTTATTATATTATAAATTATAAATATTAAAATTGATTATATTGTTTTTATTCCTTTTCTACCCTATAAAACTCTCTTTATCCCAGTGCACTGGTTTGGACTTTAGTTTTCCTTCCGAGTCGTTGTGGATTCACTCCGGATGGGGGGACATTAGTGAACGCCTGTGTGCTTCAGATCCAAGGTCACCTTTGCCCTCAACTCAAGATACATGTTTGCATCTGTTGTCGTGAAACAATGTTAACAACAGCAACAAAAAAGTGCCCTACTTGCTAGCAGCATCCCTACGTTTGCTGGGGTCTGCTCTGTGCATTTTGAAGACCGTTCCATGCTATTCAGCCCCTTCAGGAGGAAATGGATGGTTCTAGGAAAATGCGTCTTGACCTGATGCAAAGCTGTGACTCAGCACCCTGCAGCCCCCGCAACCCCTGGCATTTTACCTGCAGCCCCTCCAACAACTCCTTCCTTCCTTCCTTCCTTCCTTCCTTCCTTCCTTCCTTCCTTCCTTCCTTCCTTCCTTCCTTCCTTCCTTCCTTCCTTCCTTCCTTCCTTCCTTCCTTCCTTCCTTCCTTCCTTCCTTCCTTCCTTCCTTCCTTCCTTCCCTCCTTTCGTTCTGTCTGTCTGTCTGTCTGTCTTTCTCTGTTTCTGTCCAGCACTGATTTTATGGCTACGTGTGCATATCCACAGTGTACAGTTTTCTCCGTTCCGTTTCTTCCCTGAGTCTTGCCCCTCTTCCCTGCAACTGAACAGCATTGCCTTGATCAAGGAAGTGGCAACATGCGGCTTACACAGTAAACTGCTGAAATTACAGCTATAACCATGGAGCACAGCTGCCGATCAACACAAGACCACCAATCGCTCACATTTCTAAACTGCTCGTCACAATTCTTCCGTATGTAGGCTGTGATGCTGCTCATCTCTTAAGCACCCATCCATTTCTTCTCTTCCCAGACCCTCAAGGTGTCCTGGTCAAACCACCTCCCTTCCTCTTGCCCCATCTGGCTCTCCCACCTTCCTTTTCCCTCAAGGCTCAACTTTTTTTTTTTTTTTTTCAGCATAGGAGCTCCATAGAAGCTGCTGCTGCCCACCTCCGAGTTGACTAGGGCTGAACTACTGAAAAAGAAAAGAAAATCTATAAATAAGAGTGAGAGATGGTGAATACCTAACCATCTCTTAAAAGCAGGATTTTAAGAGAATAAGTAATTGATAAATGGAGTTAAGATCGGAGGGAAAAAAATCCACTGTTGCAATCAATAGAGTTAAGAAGTTTTTCAAGTACATTAGGAACAAAAATTAGAGTAATGACACAGATCTGATACGGGATGGGTATTGCTTCAGTGAGAAATGATGGAAAAAACCACAACACAACACATGTGTATGTGTTGTTGGGTATTTGTAAAAAAAAAAAAGAAAAGAAAAACAGGTTAATGAAAACTGCATGCTCAATTAGATGATTTTTTTGTTGTCATTGGTAGGGAATTGTGTGCTTTACAACACAGTATGTGTTATATATATATATTATATATGTTTTATATATGTTTTATATATGTTTTAATAAAATAAGGAAATGATATTTTTTTTCTACGTTTGTGGTTTCCAAACTGTAGTTAATAAACATTAAACAAGATGCAATAGGATCTCGTTAACTCTTTTGTTTGAAAAAACAGTGGCCCTGATCGAGAGGTGCAAGTGAGAGGAGACACTATTCAGTATTTCTCTATGTTGTCATTTATTGGTGAAGATGAAAGTCTGCAGTTCATGTTCATTACACTAGCATGACAAAATGACCACAAGGGGGACTGTCTGGTAGTGAAAAGGAACTTCAGCATGGATTAAAAATCTTTGCCTTTCTTTATTCTGAACTGTTTTTCTTATGGCTGCTAGAGAGAGATTCTCTGCCTTAGAAATAAAACTGCCCAGGCTGTTCTGATAAACCTGTAGGGTTAAGGCACTTCTACCAAAACAGATTTCAAAAGGCAAGAAGTCAAAAAGCAACAATTCAGTAATCTGTGTACGCTTATATATTAAGTTTTAAGATAACCTGGTTTAACCTGGTTTATATTTAGTTCACACAAATTAACCAAACATAGCAGCATACAACCTAAGAAAAGCTTAAGAAATTTATTAGATGCACAGATAAAGTGCTGTAACAGAGAAACTTGTGTAAATCTATTCTAAAATAAATAAGGTACAGTTAAACCACCTTTGACTCGTTTTAACTCGGAAAGAAATAACCTAAGTTTTAATCATTTGAATTTTAAGGTCAAGGTGAAATATACCATAACTATAACAGTGGTTGTGATCTGTATCAACTATTTGAGTCTCCTGTTCCTCTTGAGGTCTCCCAGAAACAGGAAGGCTATTGCAAAATGTATACATTAGACATAGCTCCTTTTACAGAAACATTTTTGGAATAAAGTCTGGTTGCTCAAATACATGTTAAAATATTTAACAAGGAAACAATTTTCTCCTGATCCAGTCGATCTTTTAAACAAGACAATGTATTTTTCCCACAGGAGGGAACAGAAGTAAACATCCTCCTTAACTGAAGACTGTTTTGCTTGAAGAACTAAACTATTGCATTATTATATGAGAGCAAGAAATATCCATTTGGGTTATCCCTTTCTCCAAACATGGTGCCCAGTGATACATGTATTTTTGCCTTAATCTCAAAGGCCCGTTTGTCTCCAGGTAAGGTACGTTAAAAAGAGATTCCCTTTAAGCATCTTATCACAAGAGCTCTTACTGCCTTTCCATCCGGGGAAGCTTGTGTGTTAAACTGCCCTTGGAGTTTTGGATGCTACTAGATTTCTGTGCTCTGTTATCCATAATTTCAGGCACTTCGGGGCTAACATGGCTGTTTAAGTCAATGCAATAATATTACCAATATATTCAACACTCAGAAGAGTCACCACAGTTTCCTTCACACACTCAGGATTTCAAATTCTTCTTCCGATTCAAATAGCTTGTCAGTAGATTCAATGAGTTATGTAAAAAAAGATAAAGAAAAAAATGCTTCTAAAGACATGCCTGATTTTGTTCACTTAAAAAAAAAACTTTGAAAGACGCATTCCAGAAAAGTACTTTGTAAGAGTGAAAAAAAAAAAAAATCTGTGCTAGCAATTGTATGGCTTGTTTGGATACATGCCTGCTATATATTGCTTGACACTCACAAAGGATAGTTATTCTACCTGTGATTATTCTTTTATTTGCTAACGAGGAACATAACATTGCACAATTAGGCTTTTAATCAGTGCCTTACCTGCTCCTGTGGTTGTCACTTCTGGTTTTGTTGGAGGTATGAAAGGAGGCCAGTGTGGCGGGTGCTTCTGGACCAGCTCCAACATCCGTAGACTCTGCTGCTTTAGAATCTCCTGAGGACAGAATGCTTTCATTTTAAAAGCTGGCTCGGGAGACGCTTCAAACACAAAACGTGTCTGCTTAATTGAAAGTGTTTTTTAATTACGCATGTCCATCAGGAAAAAAAAGTCTTTATACAGACATACTGTGAAATCCAAGCACCATGGTCTCTGTAATACATCCCTAGTTAAAACACATCTGGAAGACAGATCTCTTGAACTGTACTACAAATTATCAGTCTTATCATCTTTTGATATCAGCTTTGATATCTGCAAACCTGTAATTTTGTTTACATGTAGCAAGCACACTAGGAATGTACAATATTTTCTGCTTTTTAAAAGGAAGTTGCTTGCATAGAACTCTCCTCAAGTTTTCTGTTGATCAATAGCACAAAAGACAGATCTATCAGCTCCTCCAAAGGGAAAAAAAAAAAAAAAAACGCATCAGATTTTGAAGGACAGGTTTTGGTCAGGAAAAAAGGTGTTCCTGAAGCCAAACGCTATTCCTCTTCAAAGAGAAGTTACCTTCTGTCCTGTATTTCAGTTATTTACAAACTGTTTTCCTTAGATGATTTTTTTTTTTTTTTAAATAAATGCCTTTAGAGGTTGATGGTACTTTACATTCAGACGTCTGGTGCTTAGCTAAACAGCTGCATGCAGAAACATCCTCAAGTCTGTTTCCTGTGGCAGCCAGCACCTTCTGTTCTCCCTAGATCAGCAGGAGCTAGAGGCCTGCAGCACTTACAGAATCAGATCTTTAAGATAGCAGGGACTAACAGTCATAATTAGAACACGCAATCTATTATGTCAAACAATAAAAAAGGATCAGGAAGCAAATCATTGATACATCACTACAATATGGCAGTTAAACCTTAGTCATTTAGTGAGAATTAGAAGTTAAAAGCAAGTGTCACCCAGTAACACCTTCAAGTGTGGATGTTTACACCCATTTTCCAACTGGCAGGGTTTGTGGCTGGTAAAGTGCTGAACAATTTCCAATTAGCAATTCAGTAGTATTGCCTTACTCTGATGCTTTAATGCATTCTTCTCTATGGCTCATACAATTTGTATACAAAGGAAAATGCAAAGGAAAATTTTACAAAAAACAAACAATAAAAAACAGACTTTATAAAGAACAAATCGAGATGCTAAGTTCCCACTCTTACCTTTTGTACAAGACTACACCGGTTATCAAAATCACATTCTTCTTTGCAAAAGAAGCCCTTAGGGGAAAAAACAAACACACAGAGTTTTACCTTTGCTGATGGTAGGTATGTGGTACCAGCAGGTAAGGCGGTTTGACCTCTGATACAGTAATGCCCTGTACGATTAGTAGATATAAGACTCCAAATATGTGGCAGCTCTAGGGAGAGAACCCACGGGGAGAACAAGGCCCTGCAAACCCCTAACAAAATAGTCAAGCAAAAAATAGCAGCAGCTCCTGTGTGCTCCTCCATGGAGCGCCACCCAGTTCCTACAGTCCAGGTATCAGCAGAAGCTGAAAACTTGTAGATGATGGACCACCTAAGGAACATTTCCATTCTGGTATCTATACTGAAAATATTTGCTCTTCATTATGATTTTGTCTGTCTCGTTGCATCATGACACATTTTGCACAGTTACATAGTTAAGTATTAAAACAAAACAAAACAAAACAAAAAAACTTTCTAAAAAGCAGCAGTATTAAAAAACAGGTATGTGAATGAATGACAGATACCGGTATCTTTACAGATTGTTTAAAGCTTTAGAAACACATCCCACTGGTGACAACTGCCAATCACCCAATCACAGGACACTGGCATGGGATCAGATCCAATTTTTTCAAATACCACAGTACCCCCATGACATTTTGGGTGAATTACAAATAATACATTTGTATTTGTAATTTGGGGTGAAATACAATAATTCCACTTAAACATTTTTAACTTATGATAGAAAGTAAGTTTAAGTAACTTGTCTAGAGGTGACCAAACATAAAGTAGTGATAGAATAAAACACGTAAACCTGTTTCAGTTCCTTGCTCTGACCATTATAATGCCTCTTGAAAGAAGTAAAAGCTGCTCAGTAAAGAAAACAAAGCGAGCTCCCTACAGTACAGACAGCTCCCCGCTTGCCCTAAGATTCTCCATGTAGTTATGTACAAACTACTATGTGTTGATCACAGAAGACAGCTTTGTGATCTTGGTTCTGTTCAAGGAGATGCATTGCTGCCCTTACCAATGTAGAGAGACATTACTTTGAGATAAAGTATATGCATTCCAGATTTCCTGACACTTACTAAAGCTACTGAAGGGTCCAAATTCATGATCTTCATTCTATGTGGGGCTTCCTGGCAGTGGAAACTCTCATCGTCAACCGGGCCATTTTCTTCTGAATCTACAAAGCTTTGAGTGGTGTGAGGGTCCAGATAGATCAGCTCATTGCCTGGATGGGTAAAAGCCGTATGTTAAAAATAAGCAAGTGACATTAATAAGCACTTGGTCCAGAACTGTAAAATAGAAATTAGATTGCCATCGCAGTCAGTATAATCTAGACTTTCCAGCTAGGGATTCTTTAAGAGAATCGGAAGGTTTAGACACAACGTTTCCCACAGGGTATTTAGTATAACTTCCTATTGTGACCTATTACTGTAATTTTTTGGTTGGTTATGTTCTATCTTTGTCACATACTTTTATTTTTCCATGTGAGATCCAGTACTTTTTTTTTTTTTTTTTTTTTTTTTTAAATCTCAAGTGTTGTAAACACTAACATTTGACAGATTAAAAGGTACAGGATGTTCACAGATGCAATCTGTAATCCCATTAGGCATTCATTCAGAAATTGGAACAAAAAAGCCTAACTAAAACAGGTTAGGTTTTACAAAAGGACAAAATAGGGTTGCAAGATTTTGGCCCAAAGTGGGGTGAAATCTGAAGGAATGCATTTTAAATTAATTAGAGCAATACTTAATAACAGAAGGTATGCAAAAGGTGAAAAAGATACTGCTATCAGAAACAGTTTTGAAATACAAGAAAATAAAAGTGACATTTGACCAATACACTTGTCAAATGCTATCAGCTATTCTTAGTATGCTGCTCTTGTTGATGTCATCACTTATTTTTACACCTAGCTTTGCTGTTAACTTTCTGCTCCTGTTAAGGATCATCTCATACTGTTTCTAAACTCTTTTAGATATGCTTCTTCATTTATTTTATTCTATTCTCATCTTTCTTTACTTCTAGAGGTTCACGCTTAGACTCCTTACTATTTCCCCTTCAAAAAATGTTCTCTTTTGATCATCTGCACATTTGGAATAAGTTTCTTTTTTCCTTACCTAAAAATCCTATGAAATAATAGGCATTATTTGGTTTCCCTCCTAATGCTCCCAAAGACTGTGGCATCTTAAAGCATTCCTAGGAGTTCAAAAGGAATAAAGGAAATTGTAATTCATTTCTTTACTGACATCACAGATACCCAAACTTATTTGACAGTAATGAGCAATGAATTGAAAGGAAACCTTACTTTAAATGCATCAATATATACGGGATTTATGTGATTTATCCCTAGTCGTAGAGGTATAATAAGCAAGAGGGGTTTCCAGCCTGTGCAGAGTCCTCCTGCGTTCTTGCTTCGGCCAAGAGCACTTCTGTGCAAATGTGCACTGCTGTGGGACGCGCTGCTGCTCTGAGGAGGGCACCAGCACATTTTTTCTGCGGGAATAAAACTAGAAATCAGTCAACGCACAGAGGAACACAAAGCAGATCTTCCTCTCAGTAGTGAATTAAGCTAGTTTGCCAGGGATCTTTATAGGGCACCCAAGACAAAACGAGCCGGGCATGGCAATTACAGCTATTTAGTAGAAGTGATTCTAGCAGACAGTATGTGCTGGCACGTCCAAGTGAGACGTTAGATAAATGATTGGGGGATGACAATTTAAGACTGCAGTGACATGTACTATTAATGTTATTAATAGTGTCAAGCTTTGCCTATAAAACGCCAGAGAAATGAAATGGCAGCAATGATGACAGTAGAAATTCTTCAAGGAGCTCTTCACATCCAGTGATGTGAGCACGAAGTTGGCATCAGGGATCAGAAAAACACAACTGAGTTTGTATGTCCTTCTTCCCTCTTCTTACCCTTGCAAGACAAAGCCATGGCCCCCCAAGTATTTGTTCATGTTTAGATACATGCTGGCAAATGGAGTCAAATCAGAAACTGTTACCAGAAAACTGATGAGGTGTCACTTCCTGATGTCTTCAATGACCACCGTATTGCCCGTAGATACATAAACTGCTAATGAATTCCATTCATCAAATAAAGCAAGCTTCCTAGAAAACATTAAGGTACTAATTAATATAAACTAGTTGGATCAAAAGGGTAGCTTTACACTCAGAACCATTTGATTTATTTATTTTTTTTTCTTAAGAAAAAACATCCTTTCTGCA